>NW_022589852.1:0-222229 GCF_004348235.1 Phoca vitulina
GAAGGAAGGAAGGAAGGAAGGAAGGAAGGAAGGAAGGAAGGAAGGAAAGAAGGAAGGCAGGCATTACCATTAATGCCATTTAATGCCTTTAAATGGGCATTAGGATGGAAGGAAGATGTGTGATCACTCTCAGCTTCATGGTCAATAGGGTATAATTACCCAAGAAATTTATTTCCAACTGAATCTTTGCCCCCTCACTCTTTTCTTTCCAGATCCACTAATTCAGCTGTTGGATAGCCTGAGGCAAATTGCTCTTCTTGGTAAGTAACTACACACTTCTGTTCCTGCTGGGAAAATATGAGATGCTTGGGAAAGATTTCACAGAAAGCTATCAGTTCACACGTACATTTTCCAGGAATTGGTCCAAGGAGAGCGTGGATATTTCTAGGACTATAACACACTTAACTAATAGAACATACTGGGTGTTCCCAAAGGAACAAATGAAACTTTTAAATATCCTTCCCTTGCCACTCGCCTTTGCCTTCTTCTACTCTCAAGCTGCATGGATAAATGGCCAAGACAATACATTTTAAATCAGCTATAAATTTCTAGATTTTTTGATTCATGCTCTTCTATCGAACTACTGTAAAATCTCTTATTTTGTGTAGCAAGGCCATGGTCAAAGGAATATCCTCCATAGCATATCCTACTCTCAGAAGTCTGGTTAGACATGAGAAAAGTGACCCAGGATGTTTAATGATGTGTGAAGTTACTATGAACTTTATAGGTGTGGTGCTGTAGTCGTGTTTTTAAATAATCTTTATTATTTATAAATATATTCATAAACACTTAATCATAAAATAATATGGTATCTATGACTTGCTTCAAAAAAATAGAGGGAAGAGTGTGTAGAGGTAAGATGAAACAAAATTGGCTCTGAGTACACGTGACAGATACACAAAGCTCATTACACTATGTTACTTGTACGGTGTTTTATATGTTTCATAACTCTTTATAGAGAGGCGCAAGCCCAATGATCTTAATGAATTTGAAGAGGGACTCAGTGATCTCGAAGAATGGGATGCTTGAATGGGAGAGCAGGCGTTTGGTACTTAAGATATCAGAGATGGAAGAAGGACAGATACTATGGCAGTGTGATGCTGAGCTGGAGGGAAGGTAAAACTTGATGGAAGGAGATAAAAGAGCTATGAGGCTGGGGTTTTTAATTGTTAAGAAATGACCAATAGGGTTATTCATGTGGCGTTAGATGCATAGTTTTGTCTCAACCATCTTGATCTTTAACTCTATTGCTCATCAGAGAGTAGACAGGGAACCAAGGACATAAGAGGGTAGGCTGGAAGGAAATATGAGGATAGAAACCATAAAAACAAACATCTCAGACCAGCTCCTGCCCCAAACAGCATACTAATTAATTTTTTGGGTGATGCTATAGGAGGTGCACTTATTATACTTCAGAATGCCGTGCAGAAAAAGATAGGGAATTCACAGAATGATAGAAGCAACATCCTCATATCTTCATGTGTCAGAATTGTGAGCTGAATATAGCTAGATAAAATGAAACAAATAAACGAAAATCCTATCCTGGAGTCCAAACACCGATGGCATAAATACAAGGTGGGAGATACAGAACTTAGAAATAGCCCATGTGAATAAAATTAGGGAGATTTAATAGGCAATAAATGCCATATAAACAACGTGATGAGGCTGACAGAAAAGTTAATTCTTTTAAATGGGCATTAGAAGAAATGGAATATTTAAACTGAAGGACTGGTAGACATATCCGTATTGGCCAGGCCTGCGTTGGAATGTCAGGTTCATTTGTGCCCAGGACACAAACCAAGTACATTTAGAGCAAAGTACAGAATGAAGAAGGGGTTCAAAGCCCTGTCCTTGAGAAATGACTGAAGGAGCTGAGGGTGTTGAAGTAAGATGATTCACTTGGGCTGTCCACACCCTCTGAAGTGCCGGACCATAGAAGAGAAACAAGCATTTTCGAGATAGCGCCAACAGGTAAAATTGAATAACATGTGAGAATGTTATAGGGGATCGGATTGCAGGTCAATAAGAAGAAACTCCTTCTAAAGACCAGAAGTTTCCATAGATTGAAAGCCCTGTCATGCGAGTTAAAGTCATGTACAGTTGAATCACCTCATCACCTGTCGCTACTGAGCACTTAAAATGTGGCCAGTCTAAACTGAGATGTGCTATCATTATAAAACATGCACCAGATTCTGAAGACTTACCATGAAAAAAGAAAATAAAATATCAAATTAATCTCAATAATTTGTATTGAGGGGCACCTGGGTGGCTCAGTTGTTAAGCGTCTGCCTTCGGCTCAGGTCATGATCCCGGGGTCCTGGGATCGAGCCCCGCATCGGGCTCCCTGCTCAGCGGGAAGCCTGCTTCTCCCTCTCCCACTCCCCCTGCTTGTGTTCCCTCTCTCGCTGTGTCTCTCTCTGTCAAATAAATAAATAAAATCTTTTAAAAAATTATAAAAAATAACTTATATTGATATATTGATAATATTTGAGGTATATTGGGCTAAATAAAATATATATCAAAATAAATTTCACCTATTACTCTTTAGGTTTTTTTTTGCAACTTTTATTTTTTTTATTATGTTATGTTAATACTCTTTAGTTTTTAATATTACCTGTGTGACTCACATTCGTGGACTGTTCTCCTTCTACTGGACAACAAACACTGTGTTAGAGAAATAGTGAGAAGAAGGAATGACGTTGAGCTAGACTTTAAAGGACCCCGATAATCTACAATTTAGGAGAAGCCTTTCTGTAAGTTTAGGACACAAGGCTATGGTTGTCACCAAGATCTGCCTCTAACTAGCTGTGTTACCTTAGGAGAGTGACCCCTTTGAACCCCACATTCCTTTCTGAAAATGATAAAGTCGGACAATCTCTGAGGTATTGCCTGAGGTCTTGCTGACATTTTGGGACCTCTGCCCAGACTAGGTCTAGACATCCTAGTAATAAGAAGTATCCCTCCCACCAATTTATGCAGCTACCCCCTCAACCAGTTGCTTCATAGTTTTGTCCATTTTCAAAAGCCAAAGAAAGAATCTAGTGTTCAAAGTCAGATACAACTGAATTAGATTTGTGAACTGACCACATCATTATCAGCTTCATAATTATCATTAATGTCTTCATTCCCCAAACAATTTTCTAGCTACTATGGGTATGCTTACGCTGTGCAAGGGGCTCTGAGGTATTACCTCATTTAATCATCAAAGACTTCGAGCTAAAGGCTATTACCAAGGAGGTAACGAGGTTTCAAACCTATTTGTGTAATCTTGGGTATGTCATTTTACCTCTCTAAGCTGCAGCAAGATGGCATAATATTATCAATCACTACAGTACACCCAGGCATGGTATAAACTGTAGTAAGGATTAAGTAAAATAATGTATGTGAAGTTCTTCTAGAGTAGCAGATTTACAATAGGTAGCAAATACGTGCTAGAGGCCTGCCCCTGCTAATCTCTTCCACTATGAACCATATATACCCTCCAAATCCAGCTCCAGTATATGCTTTCCACAGAGCCTCACCCTTCCCCCACAGCAGGAGGTAAGGTTATCCCTTCTGAACAAACATGGTTCTACATCTGATAATTTCTTATCAATTTCATCATTTCCAACCTTACGCTAAAATCACATACATACACATTGTATCTCCCCTATCAAACTATAAAGCTCTTGAGTGGTAGCTCCCTATCAGATTTATATAAACATTCAGTCTACTGTGTGGCAGAGAGTAGATTATTAATAAATACTAACTGAATTAAAGCTACCATTTATTGAAAGTTTATTGGTGCCAACCACTGCACAAAGTTTAAGTTCTTTACATGCATATCTGATTTATTTCTCACAACCTAAAAGGATATTAATTTTACTCACTTTACAGATGAGGACAATGAGTCTTCAGGGTAGCTGCCCAATATCACACTGATCTTAAATGAGAGAGCTAAGTTTTGAATTCTGGCTGGCTGGCTGGCTGGCTGGCTGGCTCCAAAGCCCAGGGGCTCAACCATTACAAAGAAAAGACGGATGGATGGATGGATGGATGGATGGATGGATGGATGGATGGATGAAATAAATGGTGGATAGAAGCACAACATCTGCATCCTCTGAATCAAATTTCAAGATTTCCTTTTGATCCTAGATTTTCCTTATGAATATTAAACCTCCTCCTTCCAACCCCATCCTCCCAACATATGACTGGGGAGTTCAGCAGAGAGGAAGAAGAAGCACATTTCACCATTTTAAAGATTCATAATGAGCTAAAAGGCCAAGTCAAAATCAATTTATTATTCACCAAAGTCTCAGGTCCCTGCCTGTTTTATTCTCCTGAATAAAACATACCTTCTCAAGCGTACGAGCTGCCAGCAGCCTGGAAGAAAAAAAGGAGCAAGTAATACATATTTACATAATTAGGAAGAAGAAAAACATTCAAGCAGGTTTCCTTTTCAACGTTTATGTTTATCTGAGTCTCCAGCTCAGGAAAATGTTTGCCTAGTATAGAAAGCATGTGTATTTTTCACCTGATAGCAGGGTTTTTATGATCGGGATTTTTTTTTTTCAATTTGGAGCTACAAACCCAGAATTTAGCAGCTGCCCTGCAACAGCCTGAGCCCACCAACAGAAGGAACTCTGGGTCCCCTGTAACACCCGGGGTTCTTTAGCCAGCCAATGGCCAGCCCCAACACAGTGATACTCAGTTCAGCTGCATCCCTGGAATATGTTGGGATCAAGCCTTGTGGCTTCGAAAGTGACAGTGATTGTAATTTATTACCTGCACTGATTCACAGAACGTGGCTTCTTGTACAAACAAGCAGACATTTTTCAATTGTGCAGTGCAATGGATAAACTGTTTTGCATAGAAACTGTACTTTTACAACTAATTGAGGTGAGCTTTGCGGATGTATGCATTATGCATGTACAAATAATACATCCTTGGGGGAAAAAAGTCCCAGATGGGTTCTATTTAACTTTAAAACTGTGTTTTATTAATGCATTTTCAGAGAAGGAGCTTAAGTCAATGACCCTACTCCCACTAAACCCAGGGCATTCAGGCAAAACAGAATCCAGGCTGCTTACTCTATTTCCCACCCTCTCCCTGAAAGCAATGGCATTTCATTTTCCAACAGAGCCTTTTTTTAAAATTCATAATGTCATATTTTAATCCAATCAATGCACATTAGCTACAACTAATGTAAATGTCATTGCTACTCTTTCCTCCATTTTTTTAAATTTGCTAAAGCTCAACATAGCACAATCTCTCCACCTCAGATTAATAAATATTGGACAGCTTTTCTATATTTCTTTTTTCTTCTCAGCAGAGTATTATTGAACAAAGCTCTAGGACATTTTAGGGCAACAAATGAAACAGATTATCCTTGAATATTCGGGAGTGTTTGGAAGGGCCAACCTTTTTCACCCAAGGCTCTACTACTTCTCTTCAATATTCCTGCTAGAGCCAGAATTGGTCCTACATGGCCCCCACTCTCCAGGTTCTCTGCCTTTGTTTCCTCTACTCTGGATGTCCCTTTCCCCATATCCAAAGTCTGCCTGTATTTAAGGTTTCTAACAAGTGCCCCTCTTTCAGGAAGCCTTCTCTGATTCTACACTTACCTTGTCCCAAGCAGATAGGATTCTTTTATTCTCCAAGTGCTGGAGGTGCTTCATATGCATTTTCCTTGGGGCTCTGGGAATAGTTCACATTGAATCCTATTTGTTGATGTCAGTATTATCTCCCCATGTAGACTGCAAATTCCTAGAAGGTAGGAACCAATAAATGGCATATTTTATCTCTCATGTTAGTTGACACAATGCCTGCACACAGTGAATGCTAATAAATATCTAGAGAAATAAAAAGAAGGAAAGAAAGAAAAAAATAGGGAAGCAGTGAGGAACAGTATAGACAAAAGAAAGAAGGAGGAAGTAGGGAGGAAGGAAGGGAGAGAGAGAGATTGGGAAGGAAGGAGGGAGGAAGGAGACTGAAGGATGGAGTGGGGGGTGCAGAATGGTAAAAGACAACAAAGCTTCTGAGGTTACTGACCACTATAGTACATAGTACTGAGACATCTAAGTCAATTATACTTTTGTAGGGGAGTAGCTGGAGCCCTAGAAGAATCTTTTCACCTCCTGGATATGCCTAGGGCATATGCTCTGACCCAGGATATGCCTAAGGCAATGGTTCTCAAAATTCAGTGTGCAAGAGAACCACTTGGAGAGCTTAAAAAACTATCAATCCCCTGCAACTGGATTCCTGAACCTACGTAACTTACAAGAGATTCTGATTTAGCAGGATTGGTAAGGGTGCCAGGGGTCTACATTTCTGACATGATCCCAGATAATCCCAATGTAGGTGTTGGAGATCATGTTTTGTGCAACCCTAGCCTAGAAATATTGCCAGGTTCTGTCCTTCTGGAGCTGTCTCTGTTTATTGGCTATCACTGTTCATCACCTCAACCAGGTGATACATTACCTGATTCCATAGCTGAGCTATGCTGCGATTTGTTCCTGATCCTCAGAACCCATAAAACATCTCTAGATTTAGGTTCCCTGTCTTTTTGTTTGCTAAGATTTTATTACCACTATTATTATTATTATTAATTATTATTATTTCAGAATTTTGTTGTCTTGCCTAGAGCCTTTGTCTCTTCTGATACCCATTCGTGTGGCTAATGTTATGCTGATGCCCGACTTCCTTAGATCAGCTTATATGTGCTTGTTGCCCCCTTTGCCCTGTGCCGTCGGTTATATTCCAGGTATTTGGACCCCCCTTCATATCCAGTCCCTGTCCATACCCATCTCATCTATAGGCATCCATGCCCCTGTGCTGCCAGGTGAGTGGAAACCAGAGCACTCTTACTCTTGTATCATCACAAATGGTAGGACAGAATGATTAATTATGGTATAATGGGCCACTGGGCTCCTTATCAAGAGCTTGGGTTCCAATCACGATTTTGTGCATTGTCCATGAGATGATAATAAAGTTTTACCCTTAGGGTATTCATTCATTATGGAAGAATAATCATTTTCTGCAAAAATTTTAACAAAATTGGGCTTTGGAATATATAGAGCTAGACTCAAAACTCAGTTCTATCACTTACTGGCCACGTGACATGGGCAAGTCATTTATCTTCGAAGTCTCAGTTTCATTGCCTATAAAATGAGGCTAATAATGCCAATACCTACATCCAGGAGTGGTTGTAAATGAGCCAGTGACTGAATGAGCCAAGGACTGCCAAGGGAAGAGCTCAGTGCATGGCTTATGGTGAATCCTCTACAATGGCAGTGAAGGTGATTAATGATGTAAGGATGTTGTTGCTGTCCCAATCATCACTACCATCATCAGTTTCAGGTATTTCATTTGTCCAGTTAGCACTGAGGTAGGTACTCTCCTTAGTTGTTTATTGGGTCTCAGCTAAAATGTTAGTTTCTGGGAATCCTGAGGGAGACAAGCATGGTGTAGGCCTGAAATTAAGGTTCAAACTTAATCACTTCCTTGACATCTGGTAAAACCAGGAGGGCCTCAAGTGGCCTAAACACAAGTCCCCCTTCCTTTTGGGCTCCCACAGATAGGGTGCCCTAGGCAAGCAACCCTCCATATCAAGGGGACCAGGCACGATTCCTAATGATCCCTAATAATGAGCAAGTTTCAGTCCCCTGATAGCCCACAAAATTATTCAAACAAGACAATCGCATCCTCTCCCAGAAGCCAAGGTCACCCCACCCTCTTATACTAGAAAATCTGCCTCCACGGCCCCTGGTTGTTCACTCTGCTCCTGAGCACAACCCCTGCAAGGCCCTGCATGGCACACCACATCCTTCACCAGACTGTGAATGCATGTCACTAATAAACTGCTGATGCATCCATCTGGTGTCAGATGTCATGTGTTCCATCATCACCACAACCCTCAGGTGTGAATCCTTCCCTCACCAATGTGGTGAAGAGGAGGTAAAGAAAACAATTATTTTGTAAATAGACCTTTAAATCCACTGGGATGAGTGGTCAATGGGGAGGTATAAACTGTTAGAGGAAAGCAAGAAACTCCGGGTGGAGGGGTACAAGACAGTAGATTTCACAGATAAAGTAGTATCTGGCTCAACTCAGAAGTCTCACATGAAACCTTAAACAGATGATTATCATATAACATCATGCTAAGAGCCCCCACCACCATTCTTATCCAGGATCCCACTGGTAAGGGGATCTGCTGGCCCATATTTAAACCTAATGTGTCCTCTGTGCTTGAAGGAGGGCTTTGTGCAACAGAATTGCCTATGCCCAGTATGTGTTTATTTTTCAAGGGTTCCTTTTAAGCTACTCTAGTTGTACACTATATGTTTGAGTGTTTCTTTGCTACAATAGAGTAGTTGCCAACACCTGTTTTTCTCTTGTGCTTGTCTCTGCTCTACAAACAATATGTTCAGCCTCTATCTAGAGCAGATGAGCCCCTAAACCATCCATCCTGGGCCAGATCTTTGCCAAAGTGGAAATAAGCCCTTTGCTACATCTTCTTTTTGGGAACTTTATTTACTGTATTAAAAAATATAGAGAGATTACCATTAAAATTGTTGCATATTTTAAGTAAAGACAACATGTACTATTTGAATGATTATTGTGCTTCAGGCACTAGTGAGGATGTTACAGACATTATCTGGTTTAATTTTTCTACACCACTGCAAGGTAAAAACAACAACAACAACAAAAGTGTTCCCAGGTGAGAAAACTGAGATTCGGGGATGTTAGGTGACTCATCCAAGGCCACATAGGTGCTATCTATAAATCAAGCATTTAACTTCAGATTTGCTTGTCTCTAAATTCATGCTCAGAACCGCTATGCTCTTCTTTTTTTTTTTTTAATTTAAATTCAACTAGCCAACATATAGTACATCATTAGTTTCAGATGTAGCATTCAACGATTTATCAGTTGTGTATAACACCCAGTGCTCATCACATCACATGCCCTCTTTAATGCCCATAACCCAGTTACCCCATCCCCTACCCACATCCCCTTCCGCAACGCTCAGTTTGTTTCCCAGAGTCAAGAGTCTCTCATGATTTGTCTCCTTCTCCAATTTCTTCCCAGTTTTCCCTCCCTTCCCCTATGATCCTCTGTGTTGTTTCTTATATTCCACACATGAGTGAAACCATGTAATTGTTTTTCTCTGATTGACTTATTTCACTTAGCGTAATACCCTCCAGTTCCATCCACGTCGATGTAAATGGTAGGTATTTATTCTGTCTGATGGCTGAGTAATATCCCATTGTATATATGGACCACATCTTCTTTATCCATCCGTCTGTTGAAGGACATCTTGGCTCCTTCCACAGTTTGGCTATTGAGGACATTGCTGCTATGAACATTGGGATGCAGTACCCCGTCTTTTCACTACATCTGTATCTTTGGGGTAAGTGCCCAGTAGTGCAATTGCTGGGTCATAGGGTAGCTCTATTTTTAACTTCTTGAGGGACCTCCATAGTGTTTCCCAGAGTGACTATACCAGTTTGCATTCCCACCAACAAGGTAGGAGGGTTCCCCTTTCTCTGCATTCTCATCAACATTTATTGTTTCCTGTCTTATTAATTTTAGCCATTCTAACTGGTGTAAGGTGGTATCTCATTGTGGTTTTGATTTGTATTTCCCTGATGACAGGTGATATGGAGCATTTATTCATGTGTCTGTTGGCCATTTGTGTGTCTTCTTTGGAGAAATGTCTGTTCATGTCTTCTGCCAATTTCTTGACTGCATTTTTTGTTTTTTGGGTGTTGAGTTTGGTAAGTTCTTTATAGATCTTGGATACCAGCCTTTTATCTGATAAGTCATTTGCAAATATCTTCTCCCATTCTATAGGTTGTCTTTTAGTTTTGTTGACTATTTCCTTTGCTATGCAGAAGCTTTTTATCTTGATGAAGTTCCAATAGTTCATTTTTTGCTTTTGTTTCCCTTGCCTTTAGAGATGTGTCTTGCAAGAAGTTGCTGCGGCCAATGTCGAAGAGATTGCTGCCTGTGTTCTCAAGGATTTTGATGGATTCCTGTCTCACCTTTAGGTCTTTCGTCTATTTTGAGTTTATCTTTGTGTATGGTCCAGTTTCATTCTTCTGCATGTGGGCATCCAATTTTCCTAGCACCATTTTTTAAAGAGACAGTCTTTTTTCCTTTGGATATTCTTTCCTGCTTTGTTGAAGATTAGTTGACCATAGAGTTGGGGTTCCATTTCTGGGTTCTCTATTCTGTTCCATTGATCTATACATCTGTTTTTGTGCCAGTACCATGCTGTCTTGATGATCTTCTGATCTTATGTTTATTGTCCCCAGTTGAAGCAGGTAGGCCAAACAAGTGGCAATGGGTTATTCTGAAAGTGTAAGCCAATGCTGCATATTGAAATCTTCATCCCTTAGCAGAAATAAGCCAGTTATTGAAAGACCACTGGGTAGTAACAATTACTACCACATCTTTGTTTGCATAAATGCAAACTTGTT
The DNA here is from genome assembly GCF_004348235.1 of Phoca vitulina. Classification (NCBI taxonomy): domain Eukaryota; kingdom Metazoa; phylum Chordata; class Mammalia; order Carnivora; family Phocidae; genus Phoca; species Phoca vitulina. The sequence goes on from NW_022589852.1 coordinate 10,462, forward strand.
TTGTTTTTAGTCAAATCAAATGACATACTTAGATGCTGCTTATGATAAGTAGCAAACATATATACATATAAGCCTTCTAACTAGATGAAACATAAGGGTTCATGGCTAGATTCTTGCTGCTAACTATTTTTCTAAACCTCTGAAATGAGATTTTCATCTTCTGAGGCTCTGCACATCAGTTGTATAAGAACTTGGGTGAATATTTCTTCTGGGGGCACCAAAGAGAAAGAGTGGCTAAATAATGTGAGAAGAAAAAGGAAATGGCTTATATGTCCTTAGCTGAGACTCTGGATGGTCCAGAGGATTTGGTTGAGACCCAATTACAATAAATCTTACAACTCAGATGTGGTCATTTACAGTAGCTGACAAGAAGACTGACAAAGCTACTGACTGTGGAGAGAGCCATGTGGTGCTTGAAATGGGGTATCTTACAAGGCCTGAGACATTCTTCCCTCCTATACTATTCTAGGCCAGATTTAAGATCATTTTCACTTGTGATAGCAGAGAAGAGACTTCAACAAGCCTTTATGGAAGTGGTACAGGGAGATTTCTACTCCTGAGAAGTGGGATTGCATTTCCTGCCCTCCTCTTCCCTTTGAGCAGTTTGGTGAGGTAAAGTTTATTTCAGAAAATCATGTTTTCTGAAAGTACTCCACAGGCTTAAGAAAAATACCACCTGTTGATATAGATTTGGACTGCAAAATACTCTTGTTTGTGTCTCTCTGCAATGACTGACTCCCTATTTTCCAGAGATGTTGCACTATCTGGGAGAACGAGCATAAATTTCCAATAGATTGGATATTGAATCTAACATCAGGTTTAATAAAGTAGCTGAATTTTAGCTGGAAGGTTGCTTTATTGAGAAATCTCAGTCTACAAGAAATCATTATTCCTTTAATCAATTACTCATTGAATCATAAAGTGTTAAAATTTATAGGGAAGTTAAAAAGCATCTAGACCAGAAGATTATAACTGGGGGGCCAGCGGGCTCTACCTAGAGGCCATGGATAGGCCTCAGTGGCCTCATTAATAACCAGAGATTATGCACAGATTCATTTACATTCATGTGTAAATATTGGTTACATTAGTTTTTCTCCAGAGAAGAGGGTATGAAACTTGTACTAGTGTTTTTAAAGGGCTCAAAATGTTTAAGGACCACTGATTTAGATCAACATTTAATTAAATGTGAGCAAACTGAAACCCAGGGAGGTCAATTGACTTATGAAAGATCACATGGCTAGAGAAAAACAGAACTGCTAGACACTGGGTCTCCTGATTTCTAATCCAGTGCCAACATGCTGCTTCTGAGTTACCAACAATGCTGGGATTCCTCCTCCAGTCTATATTTGAGTTGGAGCATATAACAGAGGTGTGAGGAAACAAAAAAACATAAAATATGTTGCTCAAGAGTAGGCGGTTTATATGTTGAGTGCATATATATCAAAACAACCAGAACTATACAAGAGTGCTCGTTGTAAGATTTTTGAATAGAAGAGTATCTTAGTTTTAGCCCCTAAAAACACCTCTAGAGAAGAAGTTGGACGTGAATAGCTCTAACGTGTTGTTGATTCCAGGGAGCACTATGAGGAGTTGGGGAGTGAGATAGAGAAGGAATAAAGTCAGTAATTAATTTGTTCACTAAAGAGATATCACTGTGGGACCTTGAGTATTTATGGCTTAGACTTATTCCACCAGAGAGCAGGGAAGCGGGATACTTATCTTATAACTCCCATCCTTCATCAGTTGAGGGTTTTTCTTGACTGGAAAACAACCTCAGTAGAGAGATACAGGAAATATATATAGACATTGTCTACCAGTAGCCCCCAGAGTAGGCTAAGGGGATATGGGGCAGGGTTTCACAACATCTACTAAAATGTATTACAGCAGTTAAATGAAGAAAGGTGTACCTGTGATCTATTGTCAGATCATATCATTTTATGAATAAAAGACATCCCAGAAGTCATTCACTGCTACAACCCCTTCTTTTATAGCCCATGCAAAGATTCTTTCTTTAATATCACTTAAAATAGCAATCTCCTTTCAGTGTTAGGAAACACATTACATGCCAGTGTAGTTTTCTTTTTTGTTTTGTTTTGTTTTGTCTTTGTTTGTTGTTGTTTTGATTTTGTTTTGCTTCAGGGTCATCCCTGTACATTACTGACTTCATTTATATGGAGTGAAAACCTGCTAGAGTCTCCCCTGGTGGCCAACTTCTCCAGTGATTCTTTTTTTTTTTTTAAGATTTTATTTATTTATTTGAGAGAGAGAATGAGATAGAGAGAGCATGAGAGGGGGGAGGGTCAGAGGGAGAAGCAGACTCCCTGCTGAGCAGGGAGCCCGATGCGGGACTCGATCCCGGGACTCCAGGATCATGACCTGAGCCAAAGGCAGTCGCTTAACCAACTGAGCCACCCAGGCGCCCCTTCTCCAGTGATTCTATATGAAATTTTTTAAGGTCTCTTCCAAGTAATAGCCTATGGGAGCCAGCCTCCAAGATGACCCCCAATGATCCCTGATTCTTTTATGCCCTTGTATTATGCTTATGTACTTATGCCCTTGTATAATCACCTCCCACACTGCATAGGGCAAACTTATATATCCAGTAGAATATTACAGAAATGACAGAATGTAACTTCCATGACTAGTTCATAAAAGTCATTGCAGTTTCCATCTTTTTCTCTTGGACTACTCACTCCGGGGAAAACCAGCTGCCATTTTGTGCGGATATTCAAGAAGCCCTAAAGAGAGGCTACAAGGTAGAGAACTGAGTCTTCCTGCCAAAAGCCATGTGAATGAGCTATTTTGGAAGTAGATATTCCATTGCCAGCCAAGCCTTCAGATGACTGTAGTCACAGCCAACATTTTATGTGAAACTTCATGGAAGACCCTGAGCCAGAAACACCCAGACTCTCAGAAACTATATAAGATGATACATAGTGATTGTTTTAAACCACTGCATTTTGGGGTAATTTGTTACACAGCACAGATATCTAGTACTTAGCTTTTTTTGGTATTGAAAGATAGCTACTCCCAATCTTCTACTCTATTAAACATCTCCTTTCCTTTCAATCTTCCTTTGTGTGACACGGTTTTCTGCTTTTTTTACCCCATTATGAGACTATTCCCAAATGTCAATATCTTTTTTAGTGTCAGTCTGTATTAAATCTCGATTCTGAAAATGACAGAAACCCAAATTCAACTAGTTTATGCAGAAGAAGGGGGATATGTTGTCTCATGTAATCAAATTCCCAGACAGGAAAAAGAGGCTCTGGCCTTAGAGACCACTGGAAACAAAGACTTCAGTGACACATGGGTTCTTTTTCTCACTTTTCTGCTTTTTATCCTAGGTTTTGGCTTCATTCTCAAATCTAATGTCCCCAGAAGTGTATAATCATTCTTATGTAGCTTTCGTACTCAGAGCTGTGTAGCCAGAAACCAAAGAAAGTCCTTCCCTTTCAAACAATTTCAGTTAAAAAAAAAAAAATCTCAGGGACAAATTGCAATTGGTCTGACTTAGAGCATGTTCCTAACCCTAGAACACTGTGATGGAGAAAACTTTATGACACCCAGGTGAATCGTATATGCACCCCTGTGGCTGGGAGCACATTGGGAGGAGACTTATGAGAGGGCGAGAGGAGCAGGCAAGATTAAAATGAAGGTGACTTACTGGCAGAGGTAAGAATAAATAACCTCTGCTTCTTAACTGGTTGTTATGTCCCTGCTGTGTTTGGACTAGTGTGGAATGGACAGAGATTATTTTCTGGTAGTCAGATTAGTACATCTTATATAATAAATATGATAAACTGATCAGGAATAAGATCTCTGGAACAAAAGGAAATAGTCTACAGCTTGGTGGGTGACAGTAAGAAAATCCATTCTTATTTAGATTAGAGGGCTCACTGACACAGGAGACAGTAGGTGGTAGAGAAACTGAGGAGTACTAGACTTCTAGGACACAGCTGTGGGAATAGATACTCAAAGCCATGGCTTCTGAACAGCAATATGGTGATGCACTGGGGTCACAGTTCTCTGTAAGGTAATTTGCAAGGTCCATGTCAAATATTTGTTACTGTCAGTAGATAAACTACCATAGTTTATAAATTATTTCCTTTTTTATGCACCAAGCCAGATTTATAGTCATCCTTATAAGAGCCCTCTCATTAGCATCCATCCAAGAGGCAGTATAGTCTAATGGTTAGAAAGATGGTCACCTGAGCACACAGCCTGGATTTTAATCTTAGATCTGCTACTTATTAGAGGTATGATCTTGGGCAAGTTCTTTAACCTCTTTGTGCCTCAGTTGTGCTTCATCACAGAATTTGGGATAATGATAATAATATCTCATGTGGATGTTTTGAATTAAATGAGTTAATGTATACACAGTTCTTACAATTGCATTTGGCACATAGTAAGTGAAATATTAGTAATTGTCATTACTATTTTCATCATTATTCTTGAATTAAAGAAAGAAGTCTATATTTAAATCTCTCCCCACAAAAATTTGTGCATACCCTGATAGGAATGTGTTACCCATTTGAATATCATCTGCTCTATATATTGAGGAAGAAGAAGGCTTGCAAGCTGTCATTCTAAGCAATCAGTGGGCTGGAGGATAGTCTCTAGTAAGAAAGTGGCAAGGCCAAGTGAGTTGGAATGATTTGTGGGACATTCTGGCTAGAAATAGAGACCCCAGCATCCGTCTTGTCATGTGTTAAAGTTTCTACTGATTGCATATGTCTTCAAATAATACAAGAGCAAATATATCCCAGTGCACTTCCACAAGAAATGAGCATTCATCTGTGGGTTGTTGGTTTTCCAATTGCAGTAGCAAAGATTTAAGCCATATTTAGGACCCAACATATCCATCATAAAAGCTAATCTTTCCTAATGGCCATTTTTATCCAAGTACAGTGCATAATTAAATGCTAGCACTGAGAAGCACTGTATTTAGAAAAGAACAAGGCAAGATCATCGACCACAGCTATTTATATACTCCTCCAGCTCAAATATTTCAGACTGTGCATGCTTGCTACTGATATTGCTTATTTTTTAAATCCTTTTTTTTGAACTGTATAAATCATATTTTTGAAAGATGTGGCAATTGGATCATTACATCATATAATCACAAAGCTTTAAAAAGTAAGTGATGCCTAAAGATCACTCAGCACACCTTTCTGAGAATCTGTCTACCATATATTTTGAAGATATCTGTCCCGAATCACAGAATGACTTAGGGAAACAGTAACATTATGACATGCTAATTGTAATTGATTTGAAATGAATACCTGGACTGAGCCTCAGAATCTTTTTCAACACAATGATCCAGGTATTCATTTCAAATCAATTATAATTAGCCTGAACTTTTACTTTTTTATTTTTTATTTTTTAAAGATTTTTTTTTATTTACTTGAGACAGAGAGAGAGAGAGCACAAGAGGGGGCAGGGTGAGAGGGAGAAGCAGACTCCCTGCTGAGCAGGGAGCCCGATGCGGGACTCGATCACAGGACTCCGTGATCATGACCTGAGCCGAAGGCAGTCACCTAACCAACTGAGCCACAAAGGCGTCCCATTTTTATTTTTTTATTTTTTAAAGATTTTATTTATTTATTTGACACACAGAGAGAAAGCATGAGCAGGAGGGAGGAGCAAGGGCAGAGGGAGAAGCAGGCTCCCTGCTGAGCAGGGAGCCCGATGTAGGACTCGATCCCAAGACCCCAGGATCATGACCTGAGCTGAAGGCAGATTCTTAACTGACTGAGCCACCCAGGCACCCAATAGCATGAACTTTTAAATCTGTTTACCATCACCTAATGATGGCTGAGCTAAATAGAACCCAGGGTGCCCAATTTCCATATCAATCTGATTATACCATTCAAATTCTTCAGCTATAAACTTTTTGAACCAGATTTGTCCACCTCCACACCATTTGTTGACTGTTCCATGAAGGGTCAGTCCATTTCAGTGTACATTAGCGAAACCCTTTCCGGGACCTAGTCAGCGATACCCTCCCATACTGCAAATTACTTTTTTTTTTTTTTTTAATGAGGCATACACTCATATACCATACAATGCACCCTTTTAAAGCACACAATTCAGTGGGTGTTAGTATATTCACACAGTTGTACAATATCATCACTATCTAATTCCAGAATATTTTCATAACCCAAAAAGATGCCTCATACCCATTAGTAATCACTCCCCATTCCTCCCTCCCCTGTCCCCACTGCAGCCCCTGGGAACCATTAACCTATTTTCTATCTCTATGAATTTGCTTATTCTGGACATTTCATGCAAATAGAATCATATAATATGTAGTCATTTGTGTCTAGTTTCTTTCACTTAGCATTATGATTTCAAGGCTCATCCATGTTGTTGTATGTATTAGTACTTTATTTCTTTTTTATAGATAGATAAGAGTCCACTGTATTTTATGCCACATTTTGTTTATCCATTCAACAGTTGATGGACATTTGAGTTGTTCCCATTTTTTACTATTATGACTAACACTGCCATCAACATTCATGTACAAATTTTTATATGGCAAATGTTTTTAATTCTCTTGGATACATACCTAGGAATGCAATTAGTGGGTCATATGGTAACTCTATGTTTAACTTTTGAGGAACTGCCAAACTGTTTTCCAAAGTAGCTGTAAAATTCTACATTCGTACCAGTAATGTATAAGGAGTATCCACTCCCGCTTTCCACATCTTCATTAACACTTTTTATTGTCTGTCTTTTGGTTACAACCATCCTAGTGGATGTGAATGGTATCTCATTGTGGTTTTGATTTGATTTGCATTTCCCTAATAACTAATGATGTTGAGCATCTTTTCACATGCTGTTGGCCATTTGTACATCTTCTTTGGAGAACTATCTATTCAGATTCTTTGCCCATTTTTTCATTGGGTTTTCTTTTTATTATTGATGTGTAAGAGTTCTTATATTTGATTACATAATCCTTATCAGATATATGATTTGCAAATATTTTCTCCCACTTACTGAGTTGTTTTTCCACTTTCTTGATAGTGTTCTTGATTTATAAAAAGCTCTAATTGTTATGATGTCTAATACATCTACTTCTTTTTTGGATGCTTCTAAGGAGCCATCGTCTAATCTAAGGCCATCAAACTTTATGCCTATGTTTTCTTCTAAGAGTTTATAGTTTTAGCTTTTACATCTGTGTCTTTGATATACCAAATAAATTTCAATAGTATACAAAAATGTTGTCTCTATGCAGCTCCATTCCCTCTCCCCTCTTGTGTAATTGTCATATAAATTACAACTTCATGCATTGGGTGACCATCAACACAGATTTATAGCTTTTGCCCTAAGCAGCTGTCTTTTGATTTTAAATTATAGAGGGAAAAAAGTTACAACTAATGCATTTATGCTGTCTTATATTTATCTATGTAATTACATGTGGATTCAAGTAACTGTCTAATGTCCTTTTATTTCAGTTTGAAGGACTTTTTTTTTTTTTTTTTTTTTTAGTATTTCTTGCAGGCTAGTTCTATTGGTGATTAATTCTCTGTTTTTGTTTATCTGGGAGTATCTTAACTTCTCCTTCATTTTTGGAGGACAGTTTTGCTAGACTTAAGAATTCTTGGTTGACAGACTCTTTCAACACTCTATGTCATCTCAAGAAATGAATTTCTTCCCCCTCCCAACGGTTTGTTTTGTTGATGCTTTGTTGTTGCTGATGTTTTTGTTTGGTTGTCTGTTTCTATAGTGACTTTTCTGATCTAGTTCTCTGAATCCTATATTTTTTGTGTGGCCACTGAAATCTCTGCTCAGTGATCTTAGTGCTAAACTGATGATTAGGCAGAAATTTCCTTAAATGAATCAAACCAACAAGTCTCCTAGCCTTTGCTGAGGAGCTCTGTGGTGTGTACACTGGGGCACACCCTCAACACTCAGCCAGGAAGCTCACAACCATGTTTTAGTCTTCAATCCCACTTACACATAGCCTCAAGGTCAGCCAGAGATGAAGCTCAAGCTCTTCTCAGATCATCCCTGAACATGTATGTAGTCCCAGGCATGCAAAAAGCTCCATGTGTGTGACCTTCTAGGTTCCTGGTAACATGTCAGAGACTTTTAAAGCCCTCTATGAACATCTCAATCCTTAGCTTTTTGTTTTTAAGATTTTTGGTTAGCTTATTGTTTGCCCCAACTGTTATTCACCACCTCATGCTGGTGCAATGATAAAAAAAAAAAAATGCCTCTAACTGTTTTTAACCAACACTCTCAGCATAAAGGCTATTCACACTGGGTGAGCTCCAAGTCAGGTCTAAGAAAGTCAGTCTTGCAAGTCAGTTCTTCCAAGAAACCACTAGAGGGGAAAAATGATAATTATTTTTAGAATGGGGCTTTGAAAGAACTCAACTGTGTTCTGTCCCCTCTAGTGGCTATCAGTTACTGGTTTTCATTGTCATTGCACTCTGTTCCTTTTCAAGGCTAATGCAGAGCTATGGGAGGGATGAGAATAGGGCAAATTAAAATGCCACAAAGCTTACTATTCTTACCAGTTTTCAACCATTTTGTAAATAAATGATCCTCAGATTTCTACAGTCTTTGGTTAATTTCCAGAGTTCTGGCAAAGTTCATGATGGCAATTTTCCCCCATATTCTTGTTGCTTTTATGGACAAGAGGATTTTCAGAAGTCCCTACTCCTCTATTTTCTCTGATATCACAAATTATTTTCATTTTTTTTTTCTTTTTTTTCTTAAGATTTTATTTATTTATTTGACAGAGAGAGAGAGAGAGCAGAAGCAGGAGGAGCAGCAGACAGAGGGAGAAGCAGGCTCCCTACCAAGCAGGGAGCCTGATGCGGGGCTCGATCCCAGGACCCTGGGATCATGACCTGAGCTGAACGCAGACGCTTAACCAACAGAGCCACCCAGGCACCCCTCATGTTTGTTTCTATACATGTTTGTATAGATTATAAAGATTTACAGAGTTAGAAGTGCTTATCATGTCTTATAAGGCCCTACATGATCTGATCCTCTGCTTTTCTCCTAGAAGCTATCTCTTATCCAGATTTCTCTCACTCACTATGAACTGAATGGTTCACAAGGCTCTCATTATGTTCTTCAAACACCCTAAGCCATTACCTCATCACTGTCTTTGCATTTGGTATTCTCTCTGCCTGAAGTTTTCTTCCCCTGGAAGAAACTGCTCATCCTTCTAGTCTCACCTCAGATATCACCTCACAAGAAAGCCCATCTATGACCACTTTTCTTAAAGAGCTCTGCCTCCACCAATGGCTACAGCCTTCTCACCTCCAGCTAATTTCTGTCTCATCAGAATCTATTTATTTCACAGCCTTTGTTGAGTTCTACAATTATTATGTTTATTTTACTTATTTTGTTTCTTATAGTAGAATACAAAACTCCATGAGGATAGGGACCTTATTGGTCCTATGCATTCCTATATCTCTTTGACCTGCACAATTACTAGCACATGGTAGGTGCATAAGAGTAGATAGTTGAACAAATAATAGTTGAATAATGAGCTACTCAGAATTCTACTTATCATCAATAACATTCCTGGATTTAGGATCCCACAGGTATGCTTTATCTTCAGTTTAATTCCAAAGACAAACCAACCAAAATGTGGTGTGGAAGGTAATTAGAAGCACCTTGAATTTCTTCTACTAGAGAATGCTTGATAGGGAAGAAAGAATCCTTGTCTAAGGATTAGGATACATTCCTCATCTTGGCTGTGGCCCAGAACAAAACTGCATTTTTATCTCAGCCTCCGTTTTCCTCATCTATAAGACCATAAGGTCGAATCAGGTGATCTCATGGTGTCATCCAACCTCTACCCTCCTGCTCCTGGCATTTCACAATGTACCCTATTACCAATTAGAGAGAAAGCTGCTTACATTTTAGAAAGTGAAATTGATTTCAAATGCTACACAATGAAAGAATAAATATGAAACACTAGGGTACCACTTTAACAGAATCTTTTTTATGTCCATAATGATACTTTAATGTTTTTTACTAGGGACATTTTGAGGTTTATAGTGCTAGAATAAAACATATAATCTTTCATCTGGTAAACCAACTTATGGCTACTGTATTCTAAAGTACTCTAAGATGCCAATGGGATTAAATTTGCTGAGGCTTGGGTTGGTTTCTTTTTTGTTTTCTATTTTAAATGAAGTATGTTGTGAATTGAATCCACCAAATGATAAAAGAAATTTGAGGTTGATCTTCATATGGGCTGCACAGTAAACTGGAATATTTCTCTGGCTTTCAGCAGCTCTGGCTCTTATCTCAAAAGACTACTTTGAAGTTAGGAACTTTATAGGGTTCTTACGTCAGGAATATACAGTAAAGGGGGAAATCAACAAATGGCAAGGAAATTTCCATCTCTGAAGTAGAAGTAAGAATACTTACAAAATGCTGGGTTTTTTAGATCTGTATAACAAAATTTGGGTACTTAAGATAGAGGCCAGATGGGTGAATCAAGTGAATAATGTATGTATATTTTTGGAAGTTATAATTTCTCAGCCATCCCTCCTATGGATTGAAATTTCCCTGTGTGCATAGCCCAGTGCTTTTTATAAAATAGGCAACATGGATATAAGTTAAATGAGGATTTAGTCATCATGTAGTCTAATCCAAAACAAGAAAAACCCACCTCCTGCAGATTTCTGCCAGGGAGCTGGCGAGTGCTGCCTCACCCAGGCTTAGTCTCTTCTTTCTGGAGCACTTGGAATGTGCCACATGGTTACTACGATTCTCTGCACTGGAAGTAGTGAGCTGTGGGCCCCAGCCAGGTTTAGGTTGAGGGATGTAAGGAGAGCATGGCAACACTGTACACAGGATGACCTTTTTTTGTTGTAACATCTGGTTTATCCAACTAGGTTAATGACTCTTCAGGGAACTTTTGCAATAGTCTAGACCAAGGTTTGTCATCCTTGGTGTTACTGACATTTGGGACCAGATAATTCTTTGCTGTGGGGGGCTGTCTGGTGCATTGAAGACTGCTTAGCAGCATCCCTTGCCTCTGCGTACAAGTGTCCAGTAGTATCCCCCCCACACACACACACACACATTTTGACAACCAAAAATGCCTCTAGATATTGCCAAATGTTGTACAGGGGAACAAAATCACCTCTGTGGAGAGCTACTAATCTAGGAGTATGTTCCTTTAATATGAGGGAAACTAAACAAAGAATAGCACTATCAAATATGCCAATAACCAGCTTATAAAGGAAACATCTGTTTGAGGGCACTCTTTTTGGACCAATATGATATTTTATCCATTCAGCAATTATTCTTATGTCTCTATTACAAGAACATTTCTAGCATAATAATGGCTACTTTTTGAACAAATTATCTATGCTCAGTAGTTTATGTACTTTGGCTCATTTAAAATTCACAAGAACCCTACAAGATACGCAGATTAATAGTAGTGAAATCTGGATTTGAATTCAGATTTTTTTCTTCTTCTCCAAGGTCTTTAGTCCCTCACTCATGACTTTAGAAAGTTTTTAGACAACAGAACATAGTGGTTAAGAGTACAAGTTTTGGGAAAAAAAACTGCCCAGATTAGAATCTTGTCTCAACTAATTCTTAGTGCACAAGTTTAAGCAAGTTACTTAAACTCTCTGAGCTCAGATTTTACTTTATAAAATGCACCCTCCTCAGGGGATTGCTGTGAAGATTAAATGAAATAATGTATACAAATGCTTGCAAATGCCTGACACATAGACCACTTTCTATGTGTCAGGTTTCAAACTCATATGCCTAGAAGAACTAAAAAGTAATATGCAAAAATAAAGTGAGCCTAGGCATGGCATTAGGGAGTGGTGAGGACTGTGGTGTACTACATAGGGTCACATCCTGTCTATAGATTTTACAGCCAGTTTTTAAAGAAATAGATATAAGCTAATAACTGATATTGGCAAAATGGATTGAGATCATGAGCCTCCAGTTTACTGGTGAAGTCATTTTGAAGTCCAGAGAAACAGAGGAGTCTGTCAGGGTTGTATTGTTTCTTGGTGGTAAGGTTTGACATGGAATCTATACCCCATTTTATTTTTGGTCAGGTCTCATTCTGCTGTCCTGGGTCTATCTCCTCCCACTCCCTGAAAAACAGCTCTTGCTTTTATTTCTATAAATGAGTTCTGATTTCCTCACAAGAAGCTGAAAAAAATTATTCATATAGGGACCCTGAGCAGTGCTTATGGGCATGGGATTGCTCCTATCAGGGCACTCAAGCATTTAAATTGCTCCCCACTGGGTGTCAGAACCCCCCAGAGACAGATTGCAGAGTGTTCCAGCATGAGGATTATAGTTTTCTTCAGGGATGAAAAGGGCCAAGACTTGCAAATAAATGTAACCACCAATTAGACTCCCTCGAAACTATATTTAATTTAGAGTCCTTAAAACAAACAAGGATCCCACTCCCTCTGCTTGTGTTCCCTCTCTCGCAGTGTTTCTGTCAAAAAATAAATAAAATCTTTAAAAAAAATAAAGATAAAACAAACAAGGATTGATGTACTTTAAATATCTGATTTTTTTAAGGCTACCATCCTTTAAACTAGTTCTTGCTTTTGATCCTTAGGCAAATGGTTGGTAGGAGAGAAGGGAAAACTTTGTATTTGAGTATCATACATCTTTGAAATATAAAGACATCTTAGCAGTACAGAAAAATCCCTGATACTGTGCCTAAATTTTTCTAGTAGTTTATTATATTGCACTTTATTCCATCTCATTCTCTCTCTCTCTTTCACACACACACACACACACACACACACACACCCATACCAGTACTTGGTAATATGTAGGTACTCAATAAATATATATACTTTTAAATTTACAGAATAATGTTTGGAAACTTAAATGAGGAGAAGTATTCACTCTTTTACAAATAGCCTGCTCTACTTTGTTTGAACTCATAAAGATAATCTTCTCTCTCTGTTCTCTTTATTTTCTCCTTGTAACTTCTAGCTATTGATCCTGGGACTGACCTCACAGGTTATGTAAACAAGAGCTTCCATCTTTTTTCCAAGCACTTAAAGGCTGTTTCACGATTCCCCAATTTCTTTTCTTTAATGATACAAGTATCCTTTTCTTCTCTCTATAACATGGCTTCAAGTCTCTATAATATACTGATCTCTCTTCTTGAGCTATTCAAAAACTTGTTTGTTTTTGTTTAAATTCTGTGGCAGAGACTTCTGGTTGGCTCTCAATGTCCATATGCCATTTCTGATATAATGTGAGCACATAACTCCCATTTAAGGACTACATTTCCCAGGCTCCTTTTTATCAGACATGACTATGTGGCTGCTGTGGACAATGAGATGTGAGTGAAAGTGGTAGGTACTACTTCTGAGTCATGACCTTAAAGGGAGCTCTTCTCCCTCCCTCTTTGCAACCTGCTGCTTGGGGACAAGCCATCCTGGATTGCACAGGAGGGGGGCCACATCTTAGGGATAACAAGACAACAAATTAAGAACATGAACAGATATATAGTACAACAGTGGTATTAAAATTTTACAGATAAGGTGAAATAAAGCTCTGGGTAAGAAGCTGGGGTTCCCGCATGATCTGAAAGAGCAAAGCTGGTCTGCCATACCCTTGACTGCCCACCTTCAGACAATTACATGATCGAGAAACACACTACCTTATTTAAGTGACTGTTGAGTCAAGACTTTTACATGCATCTATGTCTACAGTTTACTCATAGTGCCAGTTCCCTGTGGTTTGGTACCAAAGGTAAAGTTCAACAGATCAAATATACCAGACTATATGACATTGATTTAGCATTTGAGTAGTAAATGGAGAAGATGTAAATGTTATAACCCAAAGCCGATTACTCTTATTATACCACATGGTATCTTAGAAGACAGACAGGTGTTCTTTGAGACTGAAGTTTGATACTCAGACCTCATTATATTTCTCGAAATCAGCCCCCCCCTCATTTCTGTCTGCTGTGATCCCTAATCTGCCATTTAATGCAGTTTTCCTCCCTCCTCAGACCCAGGCTTTTACTATGTGATAAGTATGCCTCATGAATTTATTTTGTTTTTAACAGAAAAGCCAGCCATACTACTTTATGACATATCATCAGGGATTTCTCTCAAGTTTGCTATCTATCCAGTCATCAAATTTTGGAAGACAATTATTTAATTGCATCTAAAGGGTAAATCCCCTTAAGTGTTCATTCATATAACAGAATCTTTTTTTTTTAAGATTTATTTATTTATATGAGAGAGAGCACAAGCGGGAGGGGCAGAGGGAGAGGGAGAGAGAATCTCAAGCAGACTCTATGCTGAGCACAGAGCCAAACTCCGGGCACGATCTCATGACCCGAGATCACAACCTGAGCTGAAACCAAGAGTCAAACACTTAATCAACTGCCCCACCCAGGTGCCCCAATATATAACAGAATCTTTCTTAATGTTCACATATATACCCTAACATTGATAAATTATAATTAATGTAACTGAATATTAATAAGGTATGTATCTTGTATTTTTATTGTTCTTTCCTGATGTTCTAAACCAGACTTCCGCAAACTATGGCCCATGGGCCAAGTGTGGCCCTTCTCTTGTTTTTTTAGAGAAAGTTTTATTAGAATGTAGCCATTCCCCTTTATTTATGTATTGTCTATGGCTGCTTTTGTGCTACAATGGCAGAGGTGAACAGTTGCCACATAACTATGTGGCCACAAATGCAAAAATATTTACTATCTAGCCCTGTGCAGAAAACATTTGCTGATCCCTGCTCCAGACCAGTGTTTTCCAACTTTTTTCCTTATATTCTGCCCAAGGAGCCCTTTGAGACTTTTTTCTCCCCTGATCATCTAGCCCCTTGAAATTTTATTACCATAAAAATACTGTATATTATTCATGTACTGCATGTACATTTGTGCTTTATACATAAACATAGTAAGGTTTTTTCACTCCTTAAAAACCAATTTTCTTCCCCTTGGAGGCAATATTGCCCCTGTTGAGAATGCATGCTCTAGACCAGAGTTTCTCAGTCTTAGTCTTGAGACCTAATAATTCTTGTTGCGGGAAGCTGTCTTATGTTTCATAGGGTGTCTGGCAGCATTCCTGACCTCTAACCACTAAATACAAGTAGCTCCTTTACACATCTGTGGCAAGCAAAAATGTCTACAGACAATGCCAATTGTCTCATGGTGGGGGGAGTGGGTGTAAAATTGTCTCCAGCTGAGAACCCCTTGCTCTGGACTAATAATATCAAAAAAGGGTAGAGGGGCTAATTTATATTATTATGTCCTAAACTTACTATATTTTTCCTTGCAATATTTACCATTAATAAGAAGTATTTTACCTCTTTGTCTATCTCACCCCACTAGATGTAGGCACCATGGAAGCAGAAACTTGAGTCATTAACAACATATCCAAATGAACATCCAGAAAAATTTATGGCTTTCCATTTATGTTTTATGATAAATCAACAATTCTGAGTAAAACCATGCTGACTGTCACTAATTACAACTTCTTGAAAGGGGTTTCAAAACAAACCTTCAAATTCTAAATTTTCCTCCAAAATTGACATTATACTCATTGGTCAGGCATTGCTTGAATCTCCTGGTCTATCTCTAATTATCTATGACAGTTTCTATTTTAACAGGGTTCTTCAAAAACTAGTCACTGTTTCAGTAATCTTTTTTAAAAATTCTCCCAGCAAGTTTTCTTCCAAGCCAGGAAAATTGAGTTATTAGAGGTAATTCTTGCCAATCCTTCTCATATACTGAGTTTCCATTCTCCACTAACAATAGTCATTCTATCATTTGATTTGTAAGGATTATTCTCATTGTCAGGAAACCAAAGAAAAAAATGTGGATGGAAATGGAGTTGCTCTGTCACCAAACACATGCAGTCATTTCCTAGATTTTCTTGCTCCAAAGAAAACTGTAACTGTTTTGTTGCCACTCAACCTCATATTGTGCAGGATTGTCTTGGAAACAAAATGGCAGACAAGACACAGATGTGTTCCTAAGAGTAAGAAGGATATAAATGAGGCATTGTAGTCTGTTCCTTCTGGGTTTCTGGAGAAAGGACTGAGGTCAGGCAAGTTCATAAAAGGAGAGATGTGCTTAACTCTGGCTTTCTCCATAGAACCATGTGTTTATACCAAGGAACCATTTTTAGCACATCCATAATTCTATCACACTGCTATGTAATTTGTTGGAATTTGGCTTTTATAAGGTAATAATCCAAATGAAAAAATACTGACCTTTTAGAACTTATTGAAGGCTTGGAAACAAAGACAACATAAATGATTTGGGAACTGTTTAATACCAAGTTTCACCTTCTTTCAGGTAGCTCCCATTTTACCATATAGTTCCATCACTGAATGTCTTCCATAAGCCTATGGAGAGCATCATCTTTTAGCTTATTTCTAGGGCATCTTGACTACGTCTATCATGGTCCCACAGGGAGACCAGTGGGGCTTTGGGCATACTGCATACCATCCAGACCTCAGCTCCCTCTTCTTAAAGAAAAATCATTTGAAAACATAGATGTACCTTCCCTGTATATCCTGTTGTAAAAAAAAAAAAAACAATTAAATGAGTTATATATATGAGCTGCAGAACATTGGCGTTATGTTGGAAAGCTTTCTGGGTCAGGAGATATGTGGGCATTATCTGTGGATTTCTAGAGCATAAACCACCACTGATAATGTCATTCCATAGTCAAATGGCACAAAATGTCAAAGGACCATCTTGATCATGCTTCAAATCATGACATGTGATTTCATAAAGTTTCATAAAGCTATCAAAAGTTTGCTTGACCTTCTACTCAGCCTGTTCCCAAGCCCAGAGTTAGTCCCCACCATGTCCCTGCATGGGTACCATCCTCCTCTCCTGCATCACTTAATCAGATATTTCACCCCAGGATGTGGACCCAGGAGGGATGTGTAGACAAGTTCCTTGTGTTCTGGATCACCAGAAGGTGGGGCAGGGCCATCTGCTCATGCACAAGGACAGTTGTGTTCCCCATTGTGAGGCATAGGATGAACCACTCAAAAAGCAAATTTATCTCACTAGATGAGAAATACACAGAAACCTCATGGTAGCATGAGGTTGTTGAGAGCATAACTATAGAAAATAATGAAGTTTGAATGTTTTTATTGGGGTTTTGAATTGATAATACACTTATGTGCTTGGAAATAAATTTTACCTTATATACAAGCAGTTTTCACTTTGCAGTTTGAATACACACAAATTTTAGTTGCCACGATTAGATAACACCAGTCCCCCAACAAGGTCCATAACACAGTTACCACCATACATTAGTTGTGAGTAATTGAATAGAGTGCACACTTTGCTGCTAGTTCTTTACTCTGATCACTACATAAATAATAGGTGCATGTCATGATGAGTGAGCAGTCACACCGCTTCCTTCAAAGTCTGTCAATAATTGGTCACTGTGTATCTGGTATTCAGTTCAGACATAGACAGTACAGTGTGCAGCTGTGTTACCTTCCTATTCTCAAGTGATAAGCCTTTGTGACATTTTATAGAGATGGATAAAAGGGAAATTGGCCCACAATGCTGAAAGTGCCACACACACACACATAAAAAAGTGAGAATGGTGGAAGTGAAATTTGAATCAGATGTATTGGAGTTAATAGAAGAAATCACTGATCTGACTGCGGGAATGTTGATATTGCTGCCTTCAACAGACTCGAAATATGCAAATTTATCAACATTAATTGGGAAAATGTTCATGACAAGAAGGATGAAGAGATCCCATAAAAAGTGATGCCAGCAAAACACTTCATACTAAAGGAACTCTTAGAGATAATTCATCACACTGAAAGAGAAAAGGAGAAAATGTTAAAAGTGAATCCAAACTTAAAAAGAGGATGACAGTTTTCCAAGGCAGAGAAAACATGTCTGCTCTTGATAGTAAATTATACCACAGGAAGAAGGCAAGGGCACTGCTCAAACTTCTCTAGATTTTTTTTTTTTAAGATTTATTTATTTATTTGAGAGAGCGAGAATGAGAGAGAGAGAGAGAGAGTACGTGAGAGTGGGGAGGGTTAGAGGGAGAAGCAGGCTCCTCGCCGAGCAGGGAGCCCAATGCAGGACTCGATCCAGGGACTCCAGGATCATGACCTGAGCCGAAGGCAGTCGCCCAACCAACTGAGCCACCCAGGCGCCCTCTAGATTTTTTTTTTTTTAAGTTTTTATTTAAATCCCCATTAGTTAACAAACAGTGCAACATTAGTTTCAGGTGTACAATATACTCTAGATTAAGTTTTTTATGAAGAAATAAAATACTTTAATACTCACTGTTTTTAATATCTTAATCATATTGTACAAATATTAGATTTACTATTTTTTTATTTCCTTATATATAAATAAACAACAGTAAGAGTTTTAATGTTTTGACAAAAATTTTGAAGCTAACTGGCTCTTTGAAAGAATTAACAAGATTGATAAACCTCTAGCCAGACTTATCAAAAAGAAAAGAGAAAGGACCCAAATAAATAAAATCATGAATGAAAAAGAAGAGATCACAACCAACACTGAAGAAATACAAACAATTATAAGAGAATATTATGAGCAGTTATAAGCCAACGAATTAGGCAATGCAGAAGAAATGGATAGATTCCTAGAACATATAAACTACCAAAACTGAAACAGGAAGAAATAGAAAACCTGAATAGACCCATAATCAGCAAAGAAATTGAAGCAGTAATCAAAAATCTCCCAACAAATAAGAGTCCAGGGCCAGATGGCTTCCCAGGGGAATTCTCGCAAACATTTAAGAAGAATTAATACCTACTCTTCCGAAACTATTCCCAAAAAATAGAAATGGAAGGTAAATTTTCAAACTCATTCTATGAGGCCAGCATTACCTTGATCCCAAAACCAGACAAAGACTCCATCAAAAAGGAGAATTACAAAACAATATCCCTGATGAATGTGGATGCAAAAATTCTCACCAAAATACTAGCTAATAGGATCCAACAGTACATTAAAAGGATTTTTCACCATGACCAAGTGGGATTTATTCCTGGGCTGCAGAGGTGGGTCAACATCCACAAATCAATCAATGTGATAGATCACATTAATAAAAGAAAGGATAAGAACCATATGATCCTCTCAATAGATACAGAAAAAGCATTTGAAAAAATACAACATTTCTTGATAAAAACCATCATAAAAGCCATATACAAAAGATCCACAGTGAATATCATTCTCAACGGGAAACACTGAGAGCTTCTCCCCTAAGTTCAGGAACACAACAGGGATGTCCGCTCTAACCACTGTTGTTCAACACAGTACCAGAAGTCTTGCCTCAGCAATGAGACAAAAAGAAATAAAACACATCCAAGTCAGCAAAGAAGTCAAACTTTCACGCTTTGCAGACCACATAATACTCTACATAGAAAACCTGAAAGACTCCACCAAAAAATTGCTAGAACTGATACAGGAATTCAACAAAGTCACCAGTTATAAAATCAATGCAGAGAAGTCTGTTGCATTTCTGTACACTAACAATGAAACAGAAGAGAGAGAAATCAAGGAATCAATCCCATTCACGTTTGCACCAAAAACAATAAGATACCTGAGAATAAACCTAACCAAAGAGGTAAAAAATCTGTGCTCTGAAAACTACAGAACACTTATGAAAGAAATTGAGGAATATACAAATAGATGGAAAAACATCTCATGCTCATGCAGTAACAAATGTTAAAATGTCTATATTACCCAAAGCAATCTATACATTCAGTGTGATCCCTATCAAAATACTATCAGAATTTTTCACAGAGCTGGAACAAACAATTCTAAAATTTGTATGGGACCAGAAAGACCCCAAATAGCCAAAGTATTGTTGAAAAAGAAATGTCAAAAAGCTGAAGGCATCACAATTCTGCACTTGAAGCTCTATTACAAAACTGTAATCATCAAGACGGTATGGTACTGGCAAAACAGCAGACACATAGATCAATGGAACAGAATAGAGAACCCAGAAATGGATCCTCAACTCTATGGTCAATTAATCTTTGACAAAGCAGGAAAAAATATCTAATGGGAAAAAGACAGTCTCTTCAACAAATGGTGTTGGGAAAATTGGACAGCCACATGCAGAACAATGAAACTGGACCACTTTCTTACACCATACACAAAAATAAACTCAAAATGGATGGAAGACCTAAAGGTGAGACAGGAATCCATCAAAATCCTGGAGAAGAACACAGGCAGCAACCTCTTTGACCTCAGCTGCAACACCTTCTTCCTAGACATGTCTCCAGAGGCAAGGGAAACAAAAGCAAAAATGAACTATTAGGACTTCATCTGGATAAAAAGCTTTTGCACAGCAAGGGAAACAATCAACAAAACTAAAAGGCAACCTATGGAATGGGAGAAGATATTTACAAATGACGTATCAGATAAAGGATTAGTATCCAAAATCTAGGAAGAACTTATCAAACGGAACACCCTAAAAACAAAAAATGCAGTCAAGAAATCGGCAGAAGACATGAACAGACATTTCCCCAAAAAAGTATTACAAATGGCTAACAGACACATGGAAAAATGCTCAGCATAACTCAGCACCAGGGGAATACAAATCAAAACCACAATGAGATAACACCTCACACTGGTCAGAATGGCGAAAATTAACAACTCAGGAAACGACAGACATTGGCGAGGATGCAGAGAAAGGGGAACCCTCCTACACTGTTGGTGGGAATGCAAGCTGGTGCAGCCACCCTGGAAAACAGTATGGAGGTTCCTCAAAAAGTTGAAAACAGAACTACCTTATGACCCACCAATACACTACTAGGTATTTATCCAAAGGATACAAAAATAGTGATTCAAAGAGGCACATGTACCCCAATGTTTATAGCAACAATGTCCAAATATAGAAAATATGGAAAGAGCCCAGATGTCCATTGATAGATGAATGGATAAAGAAGAAGTGGTATATATATTCAGTGGAATATTACTCAATCATCAAAAAGAAAAATCTTGCCAAGGGGCACCTGGGTGTCTCAGTTGTTAAGCGTCTGCCTTCGGCTCAGGTCATGATCCCAGGGGTCCTGGGATCAAGCTCTGCATCGGGCTCCCTGCTCGGTGGGAAGCCTGCTTCTCCCTCTCCCACTCCCCCTGCTTGCATTCCCTCTCTCGCTGTCTCTCTCTCTCTGTCAATTAATAAATAAAATCTTTAAAAAAGAAAAAGAAAGAAAAAATCTTGCCATTTGCAATGACATGGATGGAACTAGAGGGTATTATATTAAGTGAAATAAGTCAGTCAGAGAAAGACAAATACCATATGATTTCACTCATATGTGGAATTTAAGAAACAAAGCAGATGAACATATGGGAAGGGAAGGAAAAATAAAATAAGATGAAATCAGAGGGGGAGACAAACCATAAGAGACTCTTAACTATAGGAAACAAACTGAGGGTTGCTGGAGGGCAGGTGGGTGGGGGATGGGGTAACTGGGGGATGGGCATTAAGGAGGGCACAGGATGTAATGTGCACTGGGTGTTGTATGAAACTGATGAATCACTAAATTTTACCCCTGAAACTAATAATACACAATATGTTAGCTAAACTGAATTTAAATAAAAAAATTTTTGAAGATCCTAGAATAATCACAATTATTACATTGGTTATTAAGATTGTTTTGCCTAGCTATGGTGCGCACACTCATTTTTATGGTCCTGCACTATCATCTAACATGAGGACTGCATATATTTTTTTTTTTTAAAGGGAGAAATTAGGTGAAATGAGTCACAAAAGAAGTACATATCCATTTAGTGTCTACTGCCTATAAAATATTTGAGGAGCTGTGGGAAAGAAGAATGAATTAGATACGGTTATTATCCTCCAGGACTTCAAGGTCTCCTTTAAGAAGATGAGGATTTCACATAAAAGAAGTATCTGTTATGTGAGGATAATTCACATTTAAAATGTCCCTTCAAAATAAACACTCTTAAAATTGGAACCAAATTTTTATTGTAAATATATGAGGGAAAATTTTAGCCAAGAACTGATCTCGAAAAAAATAAAATTAAAATATACAAAAATAGGTATATATTTTCATTTATCAGCATTTAATTTAAAATTACAACAACGTCCTAATTCATGCAATGCAGAAAATATGAACCACCTTAGCAATTGGCATAACTTTTCTTTAGTTTTGTGGTAGCAAAATATACTACCCTTTGCTTTATGTTGGATTCTTAAATCACAATCATAAAATGAATAATTTTTGTAAAAATATTTCATGGTTCATCAGTTTTCTCAAGGGCCTTTCTACATCTCTTGATATTCAAGATCTTGAAGCTCCTTTGCAGTTGTGATACTTAATATTTTTTTCTGTCTCTCACTGGCTTAATTCTGCCAGATTCTCATTTGTCCATGGCTAATGTGTAACTCAGGCAATTACCCCACATCACTTTTATAGATATACCATGCAGTCTTACAGTTTGCAAATTGGCTTTATACTTGCACTATGTTATAAAAGTCTAACCTCTGACAATCAACAGAAAATTGTCAAAGGAAAATGACATGATGGTCTACATTGTAGTCAACAAACTTCAACCCAAAAAACAAATCTGACCCACTGCATGTTTTCATAAATAAAGTATTATTGACAGGGAGCCACGCCCATCCATGTATAGATTGTCTAAAGCTGCTTCCGTGCTACAATAGTAGAGTTGAATAGTTTTGACAGAGACCATACGGCTCACAGAGCCTACAATATTTATTGTCTGGCTCTTTACAGGAAAAATTTGCCAACCCTTGGTGTGGATTGCTGCTAACATTGAGCAGATAGAGACAGCTGCATGGATGCTGATTTGATTAGGGGCAATTAATTAGTAAAGATTTGTGTTCATGATCTTGCTTTCATACCAACTCCTAAGGGTGGAAAAAATGCAGTAAACATCCAGCTAAGGAAAATACCTCACTATTAAAAACAAATTCAACTTTTATTAGATTTCTAGGAGTGATACCAAGTACTATAGTATTTTTATTTTATTTATTTATTTCTGTATTTTGGAGGAGAAAGAGCTCCCCGTGGCCGCTGAAAGGAAGGGAAAGCTCCCAGAGAGAGGTGGCATGGCTACAGGACTTCAAAGGATGTGCAGGACTAAGGGTCAGAACATGTTCTGAAAAGAACAACTTGGATGGCCATTCTCTGTAGTTATGAGCAAATGGTAATAAACCACCTTGCTGAGATGACAGAGTATACCCAGCAGAACAGATGAATAGAGGCTGCGTCTGACTAAAATCTTCCTGATTTCTATGGAGTTAAGGAAGTTGACAGCAGGTCCAGTAACAAGGACACAAGGATGGTTGTGGCAAAATGGAATCAAGGCACTGCCACTTGCCATGTTTAATGTTTTTAATGTGACCCACAAACTCTAATGGTGTTCGGTGTGGCTAGTTCCTTACTAACCATTGGTCAGATTTTGAAAAGAGAGCCTAAGTGAAATTCCTCTTTATAGTATTAGGTGATAATTGAGGCTCACCTCAAGAGCTATTCTTTCCAGAAAAGCTTTGGGACCCAAAGGAGCAAAGCCTACCTATGTCCTCAGTGGTGGAATTTCAGGAAAGGCAGCAGACCATAGAGGGCTGGGGATTTCTCTCTCATCAAATTTCAAATCTCAAATTCTCATCTTCCATAAAGTTTCTTGGCTTTTCCTCCTCGAGTTACACATTTAGCCTACGCCAGTCTCTTTCAAATGAAGGGTCTCTTGAAATGTACAATCGGATTGCCAACTCCTGGAACCAGGGTGAAGGCGTTCATCTCAAAAAGCCTCTTCTCAGCAAGCTCTCTTTTTAATGACCAGTCCTCCTCGCCTACCCTGCCCTCCCACGAGGCCATGGGAGTGATTAGCAATGTGGGTGGCCCCAGCAGGCTCTGGAACGGATTCCAGCCTTCAAATCTGTCTTAAAGTTTGTCAGCTGAGCAAAGAGCCCACACTGAAGCCCAGCAGGAGCCTGTCAGGGGAAGGAGAGGAGCTGCTAAGGCCTGCGGTGCCTCTGGGTTCCAGACTGTGCTTCAAAGGCGGCCACCAGCCACTGAGGCCACCCCTGCGGGGGTAGAGGCAGTGTTCCCGGCTCCACTCTCCGAGTCAAGGCCACTTTGGGATTTTTAAGCTGCTTGGGGAGTGACAGCTGTCACAGCATGTGCCCCGGAGGGAATTGTTGGTTGGGGGGGGGTTGGAAACAGGATTTGGGACTAACTACAGGGTCTGTTCCCTGCTGCTCCAGTTTTTACTCTTTTTTTTTTTTTAAGCAAATATAATTACAGACAGTAGTTTTAGGAGGCTGTGGCTGCTCCCAAAGTTGCCTTCTTTCAAAAACTGCACTGTATGTTGCTGAGAAAGCATCCTAAGTTATTTCCAGTGTGCATCAGACTTCACCTGTAGCCCTCCTTCCTCCGCTTATTGGTCAGAAGGCCCAAATTTTAAGGCACACAGGCAACTACCTTTTCCTGGCCCTTCCAGACCCTGTGACTTCTTCCTGTTCGGACCTGCTTGCCACACCTGCCATCTTCCCTGCTGGTCTGAAAGCTCTTTATGGGCAGAACTGTCTTGCTCACCTTTTTATCTCCTTTATTACCCAGCACCGGGACGTGCTCATGCTGCATGCTGTGTGACGTTGGCCAAGTCAGTTCACCACTCTAATCCTCAGGTTTCTTTACTATAAAATGAGGGACTTCAAAGAAATGGTCCCTTAAGTCCCATGTAGTGTTTATGTAGGGCAAAATATCACCCAGTTCTGTTCTTATTGGCTGTATTACTATATACAAGTTATTACCTTCTGAGACTATTTTCATTTTTAGAAGGAGGGATAATACCCATTCCCTATAAGCTATATGAGTATTAAGTATTTATTATTATATAATTATTAAGAGCTAATTTCCTTGAGATATATATATATATATATATATGCCAAATATATATGTGTGTGTATATGTGCCATAAAATGAAATCTATTATTTTTGCCATAATCCAGGTCAGAAAATAGGCTTAAAGAAGTAGAATAACTGGCTCAAGTTCACATGGTTCAGAAATAGACAAGCTTACGTTTGAACCTAAGCCGTCTCCAGAGCAGCTTCTGTTGCATTTCCTGAGTTTGCATGAGATCAGTACTTTGTAAGTCAGCATGACAATAGCCCCCAAATCATCAACCATTCTCTTTGCCAGGAACAAATGTTTTGAAGGACACTTCAGGTCCTTTCTGTAACCTGACCTTGGCCTAACCTTCACCTTCCACGTTCATTAAGCATGCTTTAGATTCACACCACTTATTTTTCAAATGTGCACAGAACCTACCTTTGCTTGTGCTGGATTGTCCACCTACAATGCCTCTTCTCATTTATGTATGAACTCTCCTGGTGGAAACATTTTCCCTTCTTTGTACTCTCAACTCAAATGATTGTACTTCTAGGAAAACTTGTCTCGCTGCCATTCCCTTCACTTTCCCTAAGATTTGATTCAGTAATTCTCATACAGTGAAAGATCAGCAGAGGGAGACATTGTTATAAGCTTGTAAGGACTGGGAGTACATCATGGCTGGGTAGGGACTGAGGCCGGGCTGGAAGAATACTTTTGGATATTGGCATAATTCCTACAGAAAAGAATTCTGCATTTTTTATTCCTGTTAGTTGCCAAACTAATTGGGATATAGGATAAATAACATAAGGAAAAGATCACCGGGAGCAGATTTTTCAAAGCTTTGAGAGCCAGGATAAGGAATCTGGACTTCATTCTGTGGTTCGGCTTTGTTCTCAATGGCTCTTAAGCCACCTGCCTCACCTGGAATACTTGTTAATAGTGAAGGTTCTGGCTCCATTCCAGTTGTACTGGATTCTAGCAATTCACAATTTAATAAGCTCCCTAAGTGACTGTAATATACCCTAAAGCTTGAGAAACTATGCTATAGGATTTGGTAGAATATATGAATGAGTCTTCAGGGTGGAACGGCTTTGGAGGACAAGGGAGTAGAGGAAACAGGGGACCAACTGAGGGCTCCAGCAATTGTCCTCAAAGATCATGATTCCATATTCACCTTGATGGTTGACTCGGACCACACTTTGATTGCTAGAATCCTGCCATCTCCAATAAAAAGCACTTTCTCAACTTTAATTTGTCTTCCCACAAGCTGTAAGGCTGTCAAGATACTATAACATGCATGGTCTTAAGGGCTGACTTTTTATTTTTTTTTAAGGGCTGACTTTTGACTAGAACTGAGGTCTCTTGATGCCAGGCCAGGACATTTTTTGAAAAGTGGCAACCAAGGGGTTAAGGCTATGTCCTTTTGATTAAAAATAAAGAGCAAATGTTCAGGTATCCCAGGGACACTGCAGCTACCGTGAAGCCTTTGGTTATAAGGAAAATATTCAAGTCATGCCTTGTATTTGACTAAATGTACATAAATGGGGCAGAGGGTATTTTGAAATGTACATTTTCTGAATTATACTGTGGGGAGCCTAAATAGGCTGAAGGAAGCCCTGGGTTTGCTGGTACCATAAAATGCATGTGGATAAAGCCAGCTCTGAATATATCTGCAAATGCCACTCAGTGAGTGGAGAGAACAGAATCCTGATGGAGAGTATGTATGACTCAGCATCATCAGTGTTTCCATGGGTTTAGTGCAGCCTGAATCTTTAGAGGACCAGAGGGGTGGGAGATGGCAATGAGGGATTAAGGGAACAGAGGACTAGATAATAGTGTATCTTTTCAATCTATAAAGAACTTCTCAAACTCAACACCCAAAAAACAAATAATCAAGTCAAAAAATGGGCAGAAGACATGAACAGACACTTCTCCGAAGAAGACATACGAATGGCTAACAGACACATGAAAAAATGTTCATCATCATTAGCCATCAGGGAAATTCAAATCAAAACCACATTGAGATACCACCTTACACCAGTTAGAATGGCAAAAATTAACAAGGCAAGAAGCAACAAATGTTGGAGAGGTTGTGGAGAAAGGGGAACCCTCTTACACTGTTGGTGGGAATGCAAGTTGGTATAGCCACTTTGGAAAACAGTGTGGAGGTGCCTCAAAAAATTAAAAATAGAGCTACCCTATGACCCAGCAATTGCACTACTGGGTATTTACCCCAAAGACACAGATTTAGTGAAAACAAGGGCCATATGCACCCCAGTGTTCATAGCACCAATGTCCACAATAGCCAAACTGTGGAAAGAGCCGAGATGCCCTTCAACAGATGAATGGATAAAGAAGATGTGGTCCATATATACAGTGGAAAATTACTCAGCCATCAGAAAGGATAAATACCCAACTTTTGCATCAACATGGATGGGACTGGAGGAGATTATGCTAAGTGAAATAAGTCAAGCAGAAAAAGTCAATTATTATATGGTTTCACTTATTTGTGGAACATAAGGAAATAAGGAATAGCATGGAGGACATTAGGAGAAGGAAGAAAAATGAAGGGGGGAGGAAATCAGAGGTAGAGATGAATCATGAGAGACTATGGACTCTGAGAAACAAACTGAGGGTTTTAGAGGAAGGGGCTGGGGGGATGGGTTAGCCCAGTGATGGATATTGGATGGTTCCAATGAATGACAATGAACCATGGAACGCTACATCAAAAACTAATGATGTACTGTATGGTGACTAACATAACATAATAAAAAATTTAAAAATAAAAAATAGTGTATCTTTTCAGCTTTTCCTTTCCTTGTCTCATCTCAGAGAAGACCTATTATCAAATCTACCACCTACCTCCTTTCCTGTTACACACTGTATCTGAATCCCTCTAAAACCATATTTCTTTTGCAGTTATTGGCGCACACTTAAAATTGGCTAGTTATATTCACAGAATGAAGATTTACCTAAGGTTCAAGGGCTAGAGCTTTTAGAAACAGAGCTTTGTGAGAAGTGAGTCTCTGGCTTAGTCCCACCATATTTCATTTTGTTTACCAGTACAGTATTTTTGGTCTAACCATTTCACCGGGAGTAGAGAGAGATGGACAGTGAGAGGTTACCGGAAAACAACCATCTCTGTATGCTCAGCACCTGAACATCCAGTGCCAATGCCTGATACATGGTAATTACTTAAGTGATAGGAATGAAAGGTGGAAATCAAGGCACCCCAAGGAAGGTTCATTTAAAAGTCATAAATTCTGATTGAAGGCTAAGACAGGAAAAACACAACAGAAGTAATTTCCTCTTTATCAGCAATTACTTTAAATGTAAATTGATCAAACTTTCCAATCAAAAGACAGAGATTGTCCAGCTGTAGAGTAAGGTAGCCACTTCCAGCTCTGGCACCCAGGAATATCACTTAACCTCTTTGCACCTCCTTTCCTCATCCTAAAATCAGGATGATGAGAGTCCTCCCTCTTAAGTCTGTTACGAGGATGACATGAGTTAATACATGGAAAGTTTAGGAAAAGAGCCTGTCACATAGCACACACTAACAGCTGCTTCTGAAGATAACACCACTGTTATGCTGACTGAGAGAATGCTGGTGTGCCTTCAACTGTGCTTGTAAGAAACAGAAAGGAAGGAAGAGTGTTTCAACAGACCATAGTGTGTGATCAATAAAAGACTTTCAAGTATAAAAATATATTACTTAGGTTAATGTCTACACATGAAAAAGAAAGGGATGCCTGGGTGGCTCAGTTGGTTAGGCGTCTGCCTTCAGCTTGGGTCATGGTCCTGGGGTCCTGTGATCCAGTCCTGCATGGGGCTCCTTGCTCAGTGGGGAGCCTGCTTCTCCCTCTGCCTGCTGCTCCCCCTCCTTGTGTTCTCTCTCTCTCATAAATAAATCTTAAAAAAAAAAAAATGAAAGGGAAAGAAAATATTAGTCTGAGGCAAAAAAAAAAAAAGTGTACAATAAGTTAGGGTTAAATGAGAGAAAAAAAGAGAATTAAAAAAAAGCATGATCCAACTATATGCTGTCTATAAGAGACTCATTTTAAATCCAAGGACACAAAAAGTTGAAAGTTAAGAATAGAAAAAGATATTCCAGGCAATTAATAACCTCAACATAGTAGGGGTGGCTATATTAATATCAGACAAAATAGACTTTAAATCAAAAAAGTTTACAAGAGACAAAGAAGGACTTTATATATTAATAAAAGTTTCAAAACAACAGGATGATGTAACAATGATAAATATTACACACCTAACAAACCATCAAAATATATGAAGTGAAAATAGAATTGAAGGGTTAAATAAATAGTTCTATAATCATAGCTGGAGACTTCAATACCCTACTTTCAATAATGGATAGAACAACCAGATAGAAGATAAGTAAGGAAATAGAGGATTTGAACCAACATAATAAACCAACTACATCTAACAGAAATATATACAGAACAAAATATACATTCTTCTCAAGTGCATGTGGGACAATTTCCAGGACAGACCATATGTTAGGCCACAGATTAAGTCTCAAGATATTTAAAAAGATAAATATCATGCAAAGTATATTCCCCAACCACAACGAGATGAAGTTAGAAATTAATAATAGAAGGAAAACTGGAAAATTCACAAATTAGTGAAAATTGAACAACATACTCTTCTTTTTTTTTCTTAAAGATTTATTTATTTATTTTAGAGAGGAAGTGTGTGAGCAGGGGAAGGAGCAGAGGGAGAGGGAAAGAGAGAATCCTCAAGCACACTCCCTGCTGAGTGTGGAGCCTGATGTGGGGCTTGATTCCAGGACCCTAAGATCATGACATGAGCCAAAATCAAAAGTCGGCCACTTAACCAACTGAGCCACCCAGATGCCCCTAAATGACATACTATTAAACAACCAATGGATCAAAGAATAAATCTCAAGGGAAATTAGAAAATACTTAGAGATGAATGAAAATGAGAATACAACATACCAAAATTTATGAGATGCAGCAAAAGCAGTATTGGGGGGAAATTTATAGCTATAAATGCTGCCATTAAAAACAAGAAAGATCTCAAATCATAAACCTACACTTAGAAGTCAAAGAAAAGAAAGAATAAGAAAAAGAAGAACAAGCTAAACCCAAAGCTAGCAGAAGTGAGGAAATAATTAAGATTAGAGCAAAGATAAGTGAAATGGAGAATAGAAAAATAATAGTGAAAAATCAATAAAACCAAAAGTTAGTTCTTTGAAATGATAAACAAAATTGACAAAATTTTAACTAGATGAACTAGTACAAAAAAGACAGAAGACTTAAATTACTAAAAACAAATAAAAGTGGGGACATTACTACTTATTTTACAGAAATAAAAAGGATTATAGAAGAGTATCACAAACAATTGTATACCAACAAATTAAATAACCAAGATGAAATTAAAAAATTCCTAGAAACACAAAACCTACCAAAACTAAATCACAAAGATAAAGTCTGAATAGACTTAAAACTAGTAAGGAGAATAAAGCCATATTCAAAAATCTCCTGACAAAGAAAAGCCCTGGACCTGCTGGTTTCACTGGTGAATTCTACCAAATGTTTAAAAAAGAACTAACACCAGCCTTCTCAAATTAAATGTGCAGAGGATCTGAATTGACTTTTTTACAAAGAACAAATACAGATAGCCAATAGGTACATGAAAAGATGTTCAACATCTACATCACTAATCATGAAGGAAATGCAAATGAAAACTACAATGAGATATCCATCTCATACCTGCTAGAATGGCTGTTATCAAAAAGACAAGAAATAACAAATGTTGGTGAGGATATGGAGAAAAGGGAGCCGTCATGTATGTTGGTGGAAATATAAATTGTTGCAACCACTATGGAAAACAGTATGGAGGTTCCTCAAAAAATTAAAAATAGAACTATCATATGATCCAGCAATTCCACTTCTGGGTATTTACCCAAAGAAAATGAAAACACTAATTTGAAAAGATATATGCACCCACATGTTCACTGAAGCATTATTTACATAGCCAAGATACGGAAACAGCCTAAGTGTCCATCAATGGATGAATGGATAAAGAAGACACACAATGACGTACTACTTAGCCATAGGGGGAAAAAAAAAAAATCTTGCCATTTGCCACAACATGGACCTTGAGGGTATTCTGCTAAGTAAAATAAGTCAGACAGAGAAAAACAAACAGTGTATCATTTTACCTAAATGTGAAATCTAAAAAATAAATGAACAAACAAAATAAAATTTATAGATGCAGATTGGTGGTTCCCAGAGGGGAGGTGGTTGAAGAGGTGAGCAAAATGGGTGAAGGGGGTCAAGAGGTACAAATTTCTGGTTATAGGCTACCTGGGTGGCTCAGTCGGTTAAACATCTGCCTTTGGCTCATGATTCCGGAGTCCTGGGATCAAGTCCCACGTCAGGCAACCTGCTCAGTGGGGAGTCTGCTTCTCCCTCTCCCTCTGCCCCTCCCCCTGCTTGTGCTCTCTCACTCGCACTCTCTCTCAAATAAATAAACAAAATCTTTAAAAAAACACAAATTTTTGGTTATAAAATAAATAAGTATGGGGATGCAATGTACATCATGGTGACTATAGTCAATAATATTGTATTATGCATTTGAAAGTTGCTAAGAGAATAAATCTTAAAAGTTCTCATCACAAGAAAAAAACAATTTTGCAATGCTGTATGGTGACATATGGTAACTAGGCTTATTTTGGTAATAATTTCACAGTGTATACAAATATCAAATCATTATGTTGTATATCTGAAACTAATATAATGATATATGTCAATTATACCTCAATTAAAAAAATACTTTTCTAAAAAATTGAAGAGGAAGAAATATGTTGTCATTCTTTGAGGTCAGCATTACCCTGTTACCAAAGCCAGACAAAGACATTTCCAGAACAGTAAAAACTACAGATCACTAACTTTTATGAATATTGTTGTAAAAATCCTCAACAAAATAGTAGCAAACTCAATTCAGCAACATAGTAAAAGAATTACACACCATCACCAAATGGGATTTATTCCTGGACGCTTCAACATATGTAAATTGGTCAATGTAATATACCACATTAACAGAATGAAAGAAAAATAAACATCTGATTATCTCAATTGATGCAGGAAAAGCATTTGACAAAATACAATACCCTTTCATGATAAAAACCTCAACTAGGAATGGATGGAAACTACTTCAATATCATAAAAGCCATATATGAAAAAAACAAAGCAAACATCATACTCAACAGTGAAAGACTGAAAGCTTTTTCTCTAAGACCAGGAACAAGGCAAAGATGCTCATTTTTTCCACTTTTATTGCACATAGTACTGAAGTCCTAGGCAGAGCAATTAGGCAAGAAAAAGAAGGAAAAAAGCCTATCAATTAGAAAAGAAAAAGTAAAATTTTGTCTGTTTACAGATCATAGGATCTTATATGTAGAAAAATCCTAAAGATTACACACACACACAAGCTGTTGGAACTAATGAGTGAATTTATTAAAGTAATAGGACACAAAATCAACACACAAAAATCAGGGGCATTTCTGTTCCCTAACAATGAACAATCTGAAAAAGAAATTAAGAAAATTATTTTATTTCCAATAGCACACACACACACACACAATTTAATCAAGGGGATGGAAGCTTTGCACAATGGAAACTATAAAACATTGCTGAAAGAAATTAAAGAACGCATAAACAAATGGAAACAATGGATTATAAAGGTGTCAATAACTAAAACCATCTACAGATTCAGGGCAATCATTATCAAAATCCCAGTTTTTTTTGTTGGTTTGATTTTTTTTTTTTTTTTGCAGAAATAGAACTCATCCTAAAATTCATGTAGAATACTAAGGGACCTCGAATAGCCAGAACGATCTTGAAAAAAAAAAAGAAAGCTGAAGTCTTCATACTTCATTATTTCAAAACTTAATCAAAGCTACAGTAATCAAAACAGAGTGCTACTGGCATAAAATAGACATACAGACTTATAGAATAGGATAGAGAATCTAGAAATAAACCCTCACATATGTAGATTAATGATTTTTGACATCAACTAAGACTATTCAATGGAGAAAGCATAGTCTCTTCAAAGAAATGGTGTTTGGAAACTGGATATCCACATGAAAAGAAAAAGAAGTTGGACCCTTACCTAATACCATATACAAAAATTCACTCAAAATGGATCAAAGACCTGAATGTAAGACTTAAAACTATACAACTCTTAGAACAACACATAGGGCAAAGTTTTATGACATTGGATATGACACTGTTATCTTGGATATGATGTGAAAGGCATAGGCAACAAAACAAAAAATAGACAAACTGGACTTCATGATAGTTTTTTTTTAAATTGTACCTCAAAAGGCATTGTCAACAGAATAATAAGGCAACACAAAGAATGGAAGCCAATATTTGCAAATCATATCTCTGATAGGGGATTAATATCCAAAATTTATAGAGAACTCCTAAAACTCAGCAACAAAATAACAAACCACCTGATTTTTAGAAGGGCAACGAACATAAATAGACATTTCTCCAAAGAAGATATATATGTAGACAATAAACACATGAAAATATGCCCAACACCACTAATTATTAGGAAAAGGCAAATCAAAACCACAATGAGTACCACCTTTTACCCTTTAGGATGGCTATTACCAAAAAAATAGAAAACACATGTTGGCAAGGATGTGGAAAAATTGAAACACTTGTGCACTGTTGGTGGGAATATAAAATGGTTCAACTATTGTGGAAAACAGTATGGAGGTTCCTCAAGAAGTTAAAAATAGCATTACCATATGATCCAACAATGCCACTTCTGGAGACATGCCCGAAAGAATTGAAAGCCGTGTCCCATGTTCATAGAAATACGAATCACAATAGCTAAAACATGGAAGAAATCCAAGTGTCCACTGATCAATGAACAGATACACCAAATGTGGTACATATATACAATGAAATATTCAGTCATAAAAATAAAGAAAATTATGACATATGTTACAACATCTATGAACCTTGAGGACATTATGCTAAGTGATAAGCCAGCTACAAAAGGACAAATACCGTATGGCTCCACTTAGATGTGGAATTTAGAGTAGTCAAAATCACAGAGACAGATCATAGAATGGTGGCTGCCAGTGGTAAGGAAGGAGGTAGGAATGAAAAGTTATTATTTAAGGGGTAGAGAGTTTCAGTTTTACAAGATGAAAAGAGTTCTGGAGATAGAAGGTGGTAATGGTAGCACATTATTAATATATTTAATACCATTTAGTGTACACTTAAAAAATGGTTAAAATAGTAAATTTTATGTATTTTACCAAAACAGAGAATTTAAAAAAGGACACAGGGGTCAATCTGAAAGAGCTCCTAATAACCAATCTTCAATACCATAAGCAACAAAATCATTCTGAATGTTACAATAGTGCATTATACAAAAGTATAAAATAAAACAGGGGTGCCTGGCTGTCTCAGTCAGTGAAGCGTGCTACTCTTGATTTTGGGATTGTGGGTTTGAGCCCCATGTTGGGTGTAGAGATTACTTTACTTAAAAATAAAATATTTTTTAAAAAGTATAAAATAAACATTTGTAAGTCTGTACTGATTCAAGTAAGTTATTGAATAAATAAATGGCGGGAGTCTGCTTCCCCCTAGAATGTGGACCGTACTTAGTGACTCACTTCCAGAGAACAGAGTAGGGAAAGGCAGAACTGGTAACTTTGCAGTGGAGAAATCTGACAAAAACTACCTCAACCATTGATGAAGATTAACATTGTCCATTATATTATGTCCATACCATGGACTCTATGATGCTTGATAACAGAACACTTTACTTCTGTGGTATTCCTTCCATAAACCCATAACCCCAGTCTAATCATGAGAAAAACAGAAACAAACCTGGATTGAAGAATATTTTACAGGATGCCTGGCCCATATTCCTCAACAGGGTCGAAGTCATGAAAATTAAAAAAAAAGACTTAGAAACTGTCACAGATAAAAGGGGGCAGAGGAGGTGGCAACTGAATGCAATGTGGTGCCTACCCTGCTTGGATCCAGAAAGGGACAGTACAGAAACAGTGAAATCAACATAAAGTCTGGAGTTTAGTTAATAGCTAACGTCAGCTTCACACTTTTGACAAATGTACTATGGTAACGTAAGATGTTAACAGTGAGAGACAGTGAGTGAGAGATATATGAGAATTTTCTGTCCTACTTTGCAGTGTTTCTGTAAATTGAAAATGATTCCAAAACAAAAAGTTTAGTTTAAAAAGATTAAAACAGTTCAGCTATTTTCCAGTGGGTACACAATGGTATTTTGGTTTACCTAGAATTTAAACTGATAAATAAAAAACAAACTATTTTTTTAAGATTTATTTATTTATTTATTTATTTAGAGAGTAGGGGGAGGGGCGGAGGAAGAGGGAGAATCCCAAGCAGACACCCTGCTGAGCGAGGAGCCCTATGCAGTACTCCATCCCAGGACCCCAAGATCATGACCTGAGCTGAAATCAATAGTCGGTTGCTTAACTGACCAACTGAGCCATCCAGGTGCCTCAAAAAACAAATTCTTTTTTAAAGACCCAAAAATGGGATGCCTGGGTGGCTCAGTCTTTAAGCGTCTGCCTTTGGCTCAGGTTATGATCCCAGCGTCCTGGGATCAAGCTCCACATCGGGCTCCCTGCTCAGCGGGGAATCTGCTTCTCTTTCTTCCTCTGCCTCTCTCCCCTCTCGAGCTCTCTATCTCTCTCTAATAAATAAATAAAATATTTTTTAAAAATAAATAAATAAATAATAATAATACAGCCAAAAATTAGGGGCACCTGGGTGGTGCAGTGTTTGGACGTCTGACTTGGTTTCGGCTCAGCTCATGATCTCAGGGTCATGAGATTGATCCCCACATGGAGCTTTGTGCTCAGCACAGGGAGCTTAAGGCTCTCTCTCCCTCTCCCTCTGCCCTTGCCCCGCACACTCTCTCTCTCAATCTCTCTCTCTCAAATAAATAAATCTTTAAAAAAAAAAAAAAAAGAGCCCCACATGAAACCATTTAGGATGACTGACCATGAATTACATACCTCCTGCAATCTACTCTTGAAGAAAATATATTGTGTGAACAAAAATTTGGAAACAGTGAAACAGCGATAGCTAGAGAGCTTAATTTCTAAGGTCAAGTTCATTTCCATAACAAAACCAGGCTTCAGAAATTTTTTTTTTGAAGGTGGAGGTGCTGTTAGCTTTACAACACTTATATCTAAGAATATCTCATTTTTGGTCTATTTTTAGTGGCTTAGTCTTATCTTTTGTCAAGAACTCAGATATGCAGGGCACCTGGGTGGTTCAGTCCTTGGGCGTCTGCCTTTGTCTCAGGTCATGATCCTAAGGTCCTGGGATTGAGCCCCGTATCCAGCTCCCTCCTCAGCAGGAAGCCTGCTTCTCCCTCTCCCACTCCCCCTGCTTGTGTTCCCTCTCTCCCTGTGTCTCTCTCTGTCAAATAAATAAATAAAATCTTAAAAAAAAAAAAAAGAACTCAGACATGCTACACAGGCCAGTGAACCCATTAGTTATCATTGAGTCCAGGCCATTACCTTGTCTTTTTGGTTTTGTTTGGTTTTGGTTTTGCTTTACAATTTTTGTAGGAAGGGAAACTTTGTGTTCAAGTCCAGACTCATTTGTGAGAACAAAAGTAGCTCAGAATACAGGAAACCATGGCAGCAAAAGATGAGAGGGAAAGGGAAAGAGGGTGGGGGGAGGAAAGGGAGGAAGGGAGAGGGGAAGAGAGAGAAAGAGAGGGAGAGGGAGGGAGGGAAGGGGGAGGGAGGGAAGAGGAAGGGAAAGGGAAGGAGAGGAAGAGCGAGGGAGGGAGAGGGAGGGAGAGAGAAGGAGGGAGAGGGAGGAAAGGGAGGGAGGGAAAGGGGGGAAGAGAGAGAAAGAGAGGGAGAGGGAACGAGGGAGGGAGAGGGAAGGAGAGGGAGAGCGAGGGAGGGAGGGGAAAAAGGAGGGAGAGTGAGGGAGGGAGAGTGAGGGAGGGGTGAAAAGAGAAAGAGAGGAAGGGGGGAGAGGGAAGGAGAAGGAGGGAGGGAGGGGGGAAGAGAGAGAAAGAGAGGGAGAGGGAGCAATGGAGGGAGAGGGAGAGGGAGCGAGGGAGAGGGAGGGAGGGAGGGGGAAGAGATAGAGAGGGAGAGCGAGGGAGGGAGAGGGAGAGAGGGAAAAGGAGGGAGAGAAAAAGAGAGGGAGGGAGAGGGAGAATGAGGGAGGGAGAGGGAGAGTGAGGGAGGGAGGGGCGAAGAGAGAGAAAGAGAGGAAGAGGGAGGGGGAAAGGGAGAGGGAAGGAGAAGGAGGGAGGGAGGGAGGGAGAGGAAGGGAGAGGGAGCTAGGGAAGGAGAGGGAGGGAGGGAGGGGGACGAGAGAAAGAGAGGGAGAAGGTGCAAGGGAGGGAGAGGGAGGGAGAGGGAAGGAGAGGGAGGGAGGAAGGGATAAGGAGGGAGAGGAAGGGAGAGGAAGAGAAGGGGAGAGGGAAGAAGGGAAGTCCCTTTCCTTATCTGCTACTCATTATTGCTCTGGTAGTTCTAAGATACATTTAAACACATCAATACACAAAACAGACCCAACTTTCTCAGCTGCTGAGGGCCATAAAGAAGAGAAAAGCAAACTGAGAATATGAAATAATGCAGTGACAGCTTCCTCAGAGTGTGTAAGCGGACAATGAAGTAAGTGACTAGTTCCTAAAGCCCAGACATGTATTGATTAATGCACTGTCACCAGGGCATATGAAGCCGCAAGGGTCAGTGAGGTGGAATTAGGCTCTGAGCATGAAGTTGATACGTGATGGACCCAGGATTAGAATTATGTTTCCTTTCAGAACTCACATGCTCCACTTCTCAACCATACTATCTCTAAATACAGTAATTTTGCGGCCATACATGTTGTTTCTATTAAAATTAGGATCGATAGCCATCTTTAGTCATACAACAGGCTACACCTGATTTTTTTTCTCTAGAAGTACAATTTCTAGGTTTCAGGATGTGAATATTTGAATCAATACTTCATTAAATTGTTTTCTGTGACAATTGCATCAATTGATAATGAGCTTAGTTCTGCATTCTTATCACAATATCTCTGACATGGAGCCTTATTATTTGGAGCCCTTATTTTTCAGCCACATTAAATATCTGGTTTTCTTTGTTTTTTTTCCCAAAGATTTATTTATTTATTTGAGGGGGGACAGAGGGAGAGGGAGAGAGAGAATCTCAAGCAGACTCCACGCTGAGGCTGAGCCCAACCTGGGGCTTGATCACACGACCCTGAGATCATGACCTGAGCCGAAATCAAGAGTAGGCTGCACAACCGACTGAGCCAGCCAGGCACCCCTTAAATATCTGGTTTTCATTTGCATGTCTTGAGTACATGTGTGGCTGGACTGGACTTTTTATTCTTGGGTATTGGCTGTTTGTAATCACACTTTTGTTTTTATTTTTGTTTTTTGGTACGTGATTTTGTTTTATGGCCCTCACTCAAGGGCTCATTTATTTTCAAACAGTTATTGAATGTGTACCCCATGTCAGGTATTTTGCCAGATGCCAGGACTATATTGGTGCACAAAATAGCTTCAATTCATGCCTTATTTACAATCCAGTGGAGATAACAGACATTGCACAAATAATGAGGAGTGAAATGAGAAGAGCAGGCTGCTTTGGTAGCACATATCAGGAGGGCCTATTATAATTTGGAGGTTCAGGAAAGGCTTCCCTGAAAAGACACTAAGATAAAAAGTATGAATAAAATCAGCTAGGTGGAAGGAAGAAGGCTGCTGACAACATGTACAACAGCCCTAAGATAAGGGAAATCCTTTCTATTGGCTTTAATGGGTTTGGTGGGGAGGGGGTTCATTTTTCTTGATAGCTTAAAACTCTATACATTAAGGGTATTAATCTTTAATGTCATTTGTTATAAACATCATTTGTCCCTTTCCTTACATTCTAATTTGTGTTTTCACTCAGAAAATGTTGTTTTGATTTCTTTTTGTGTATACTTTAATATACTTTAATATAACTGGTCTTTTTTTTCTGCTACAAAACTTAATATTCTCCAGCTAATAGATGTGTGGCATCCATTTTACTCAGCTTAATCTCCTCCTGGGGCCAGAACCATTTTCCCATTTCTTTCTCTCTACTACCACCACTAACACAGTATCTGTTAGCAATTGCTGTGTAACAAATCAACCTAATGTCTAGTGGCTTAAAATAACAATCATTTATTATTGCTCAGACGTCTAAGGGTTTCCTAGGTATCTGTGCTGATCTGAGCTGGACTGGCAGGACTCACTTTCACATCTAAGATCTGCTAAAACCCAGCTGGGGTGTTCTAGCTCAACCCCTCAGATATCTGAGACCTCAGCTTGGACAGCTTGGCTGATTTAGCTTTGTTGCACATGACTTTCATCCTGCCAGTTGGACTTTTCTTCTAGTGGAGCCCAAGTTTCAAAGGAATGAGCCAAAATGTGCAAGACCTAGTCATGAAACTGGCCTAACACAATTTCTGCCATATACTATCTGCTAAAGCAAATTATAAAACTACCTATATACTCAACTGCTGAGGAAATACGTTCCACCTCTTCATGGGAGGAGCTATAAAGTGATATTACAAAGGGTGCGGATAGAAGAAGTGATGAAGAATCAGGGTTATTTTTGCAATCAACTATAACTGCCAAATGGAATTTTTGTTTCTAGTTTAAAGTCTTGCTCCTCCTTCGAATCCCAGTTCAAACTCACTGAGTTATTTTTCATGCTAAGCATCCCACTATCTCACACTTATGTAGCCCATCCTTTACCCAACACTGTGCAAATGCTTTAGGTCCTTACTTGATTTAATCCCCACAATAAATGAGACAGGTACTATTATTGCTCCCATTATGTAGTTGAGGAAACAGGTTCTGAAGCAGCTTTTCTCAAGGACTCAGCCAGAAAGTAAGAGCCTACACCCCAATTCAAGTATAACATAGAAGTTTATGGTTTAACCCAAGCTTCTGCCTATTTAAAAGTCTAAACTATTTATGGAAGGCCATAAAATACATTATATTAAATCAAAATAGCCATATATCACTTTCTGCTAAGTCAAATTAGATTAAATAGTATAAACAGAGATATAGATCTGCTCTAGGAGTCCTCAACACTGAGAGTGCTGTTCATTAATTTACTTTCTTTCTACACATTAGAAGTAAGACAACATTATTCAGTTTTTAAGAAGGGGTTCAGTCTGGGGCGCCTGGGTGGCTCAGTCAGTTAAGTGACTGCCTTCAGCTTGGGTCATGATCCTAGAGTCCTGGGATTGAGTCCCGCATCAGGCTCCCTACTCAGCGGGGAGTCTGCTTCTCCCCCTCCCCCTGCTCATGCTATCTCTCTCACTCTCTTTCAAATGAATAAATAAAAATCTTTTTTTTTTTTTTTTTAAAGAAGGGGTTCAGTCTGGTTCACAGCAGTGTAGTTAGAGAAATCCCTGCTTTAAAGGAGATAAGGCAAGGTGAGTTTTTACAGTACACTTGGATTCACTGAGCTCAGACATCAGGTCTTCTATATATGCCCGGATCCCCTGTGCCTAGCACAGTGTGAAGGATGATAAGCATAACTGTACAACTAGAAACTCTTAGAGATCATCTTAGTACAAACTTGTATTTGATAAGAAACAGACCCATAGAAGAGGTTTAGTTGACTCCCAGCCACTTGGACAACTGGGGACACATTCTGGACTTAACACCGTTCTGCCTACTCTCAGCTCTGAGCTTCCTGTCCTGTCTTTGCTTGATGTACTCAAATACTAAGGAAGAGTATTTCCTTTCCTTTAGGTTTTTGTTTTGTTTTGTTTTGTTTTCTCCAACTCATAAACTTGCCAGACTCAGTGCTCCAGGGAGTGTTAAAGCAGAATGCGCTTATTTACGTTTATTTTTTTTGTACCATTTTCCTTCTTTTTTATGATCCTGGCTTCCGACTGTGTGGCAGAAACATAAAAATTGGCATGAAAGTAGGAAAATGTGCCCCAGATGCTGTATTAACTGTGAAATAAGTTTAAATGCCTCCAAACCGGGTCTGGTCTCCTATCCTTCAGCTTCTAAAGTGGCTCATCCTTAAGTACTCTTTTTGCCTACATTATAGAGGGCCTGGTGTAGGGGGTAAAGACACCTCCAGCTTGCCAATAGCTTCATGGCAAATCGTCATGTAGGCTCTGGCTGCTCTTTCATTGATGAGCAGAGAGGGAGCAAGAAAGAGCAGAGCTCCAGGTCTATCTTAGAAAACACAGGTGAAAACCACCTGAATATGGATTTATCATCACTGGGGCCCTAAGAGGGCCAGAGGGACAAACTTTTGGGCAGAAGTTAGGAAATAAGAAGGTCATGCCTGGTACTTGTGCTTTCAAAGCCCCTTTTTGGTGAATTTGAAGAAGGGCAGCCAACCCTGCAACATTCCTAGCCCCTCTGCATGCTCTCCTCCCTTCCCCTTGGTGTAATCACAGTGGTAAGTTACGTTACATCACTGCCCTACCCAAGACTCTCCCATCCTTTCTTCCTGCCCTCAGCACGATGCATGAGCTCCAAGTCAGGGCTCACAGGACCATGCTCCTTAGAGCCTCTGCTCTTCACACGCTCTCATCTCTCCCCATCCTGTCTTCCGTGGGTCCACAAATGAGCTGTGTCCCTTCTCCTCCCCAGGTCTGTGCACATGCTCTTCCTTCGGCCTGGGCATCCTTTTCTCCCATTCCCAATCCCAACCCCCTTTCTAAGTCATGGCCTAGACCTTTTCAAAAGGCTACATGACACAGGCTTTCACTCCCTGCCCTGGGTTCTGCCTGCAACCCCACAGCATCCTGGGACCCCTTGATTATAGCACTGTTTTGTTGACATAAGGCAACGGTTTGTGGAGTGTGCCAAATTATGTTTTAATATGCATCTCTACCACGTAGCATGGTGATAGAGATCAGTTTAGTTAGTGGTTAAGACAGTAAACCCTCTGTGCTTAATTCCTGGCTCTATCACTTATTAGTTGTGTAAATTTGAGAAAGCCACTTAGGCTCTGTGAAATAAGAATAATCCTATGACCTACATCATCGGGTTATGCTGAGAATTACACACTAGCTCATGTAAGGTTCCTAGTAGAGTGCCAAAGGCCCCAAACATTAGCTGTTATTATTATGGTGCTCAGTGAACAAATAGGCTGAGTGAATAAAAAGCGAAGCTCTCTGCTCCAGGTCTTCATGAACTTGCTCCTTAACAATGGATAAATCACCTTGCCTCTCTAGGTTTTAGTTTCTTCATCAGAAATCTTAGAAGACTCAGCAAAATTATCTCCAGGCAGAAGACATTGGTAGTTTTGTTGTTTATCTCTCCAAAAACTTTTCATGTAGGTGAGTAATTTGACAAATGAGAAAAATAAAGCCCAGAGAGGTAAGGTGACTTGCCTAAAATCTTGTAGGAAAGTGGAAGGACCAAATCTAAAATTTTAGCACTAACAACCCAAGGCTAATATCTTGTTCCAATGATATTATATTAGGCTTTATCTTGAGCAGAAGGAATCTTACTTCATCTTTATCCCATCATGTTGTATGTAGGCAAGATAAGAATCTTCTTAAGATCATAGACTTTTAGAGCTACAGTGAACTTTAAATTTATTCTAATTCTATAGATGTAGCAATGAGGACTCAAAAAGTAAAGTTCACTCAAGGTTATATAGCATT
Organism: Phoca vitulina; assembly: GCF_004348235.1. Taxonomy (NCBI): domain Eukaryota; kingdom Metazoa; phylum Chordata; class Mammalia; order Carnivora; family Phocidae; genus Phoca; species Phoca vitulina. The sequence goes on from NW_022589852.1 coordinate 53,056, forward strand.
GTTGTGGGCTGCCTCTCATGGGCAACAAGCCCTTGATGTGCCTTTCTTGGCTTGAGGCCTCGGTTTGCCTAGAATGTAAATTCTTCCTTATATGATATGTCCTTCATTAAGAGTCAGTTAAGTATAATCAACAAAGCAGATAAAATAATTTAAACTGGCGCTGTTTATAAATGGCATTTGCTGCTACTAAGCATGAATTTAATAGAGAACAAACTGGTGGTTGGTTACTGGAGGAAAGGTAGGTGGGGGGATGGGTGAAATAGGTGATGGGATTATAAGTACACTTGTGATGATGAGCACTGAGTAATGTATAGAATTGCTGAATCATTATACTGTATACCTGAAACTAATATAATGGTGTAGGTTAATTATACTTGAATTAAAAATAAATTAATTAACTTAAAAAGTATATGGGCAATAACTGACTTCAAATAGAAAAATCAAAGACTGTAGAATATTTGGAAATTAAAAAAAAAGCATGAATTCAAAGACTCCCATTACATGAATAATGGGTAGAACTCAAGAACTCAATGATGTTTCCATTAAACATTATTCATTTTATTCAGTGACATGTTTGAGTACTTACTATGTGCTAGGGCCTATTCTAGATACTTGGGATACTGAAGTAAATAAAAAAAAGTCCCTTATTTATAATAATTGATTCAAATATATTTCATCATTCATTATTTACCTTCAGATTTGGACTACTCTTGATTATTTTTTAATTTTTTTGAGTATAGTTGACACACAATGTTACATTAGTTTCAGGTGTACAACAGAGCAATTCAATTTCTCTATAGTCATGCTATGCTCAGTACAAGTGTAGCTACCATCTATCACCATACAACACTATTACAATAACACCGACTATATTCCCTATGCTGTGCCTTTCATTCCTGTGACTTATTCATTTCATGACTGGAAGTCTGTATCTCCCACTCCCCTTCATCCATTTTGCCCATTCCCCTCCCCAACTACCATCAGTTTGTTCTCTATATTATAGGTATGATTCTGCTTTTTGTTTATTTGTTTTGTTTTTTAGATTCCACATATGAGTGAAATCATATGGTATTTATCTTTCTCAATCTGACTTGTTTCCCTTAGCAAAATACCCTCTAGATCCATCCATGTTATTGCAAATGTCATGATCCCATCCTCTTTTATGGCTGCATAATATTCCATTGCATATGTATATAAGCTACATCTCCCTTATCTATCACTGGGCACCTAAGTTGCTTCCATATCAGATTAATTTTTTTTATTTAAATTCAATTAGCCAAGGTAACAGGTTAATTTTAAATATGTTACCCAAATGGTTCAGCCAATGATTTTAAAAGCTTGGTATTTATGAAATCAAGTTGTATGTAGATCCTTAGTGGATAATGGGTTGGCTGATTATTCCATGGTACCAGGCTAAGATCATCATTGCAGTGCTATTTGCTTTGGGCATTTGTTTTTGTTCTGATCCAAGCCCACAGATGCTATCCATAGCCCTGGTCAGTTATAAAATGCTCATCCAAGAAAAGGTGCATCTGCCTCTTACAGAGACACACTTAGCACATTCCATCCCATGTAATCTTAACTATAGCAATGTTCTCTTTCAGCTTAACAGGCTCTGTATTGATGGTGTTTTTATCAATATCTTCTCTGAAATGTGAGTTGAAAGGATCTGTAGAGAATATTTCACAAAATCTGTGTTCCAGAAATGGAGAAAGAATTGTCCAATAGCACAATGTAAGTGAGATGAGTCAGACCTAAGAACAGGGTCTCCCAACTCCCTGTGATACCTTTGCTACAAATATAGTCCTCTAAGTGAACCTGAGAAATGGGCAGGAGATGAAGATGCCCTTATTTTATAGATGGAGACAAGAAGGCCTGAGAAGGGAAATGGCTTGTCCATGGCCACATGGCTGCAAAGCAACTGAGGTGGGTCCAGAACTCAATATTCATAACTCCAGTGATATGCGCCCCTACTGAAGATGACCAGGGGATTGTACACAAGCCCAGAAATTAGTGCCAAGGAGGCCTAATTTTAAAGTAGTGTGTTAGGTTGCAGGTATACAGGACTGGTTTCTGGATTTACCCATTCGGGTTTAAGTTTTGGCTCCTCCACCTGCTAGCCTCATGACCTCTTACCAGAGAGACTGTGACGGAGGCCTTGAAGCTACATAGAGAAACCGAGAAGCCTCACTGAACACAGCTTTCCAGTGCCCCTACCAAGTTTCCAGAAATGTGAGCAAAACCATCTTGGACCTTCCAGAATAAACCAGCTGCCAAGTGAATACCAGAAGAATTGTCCAGCCAAGCCCTGCTCATATTTCTGATGCACAAAATCATGTGATATAATAAAATGTGATTTAAGCCATCAGGCTTAGGGCTGGTTTGTCATGCACAAATAGATAACCAGAAGGCCCTTGTATTCTTAACACCTAGTGCAATATTTAACATATGGTAGACATTCAATAAATATTTTTTGAATATTGACTGGGTAAAGGCCATTGGGACAGCCTGGAGAGAGAATAATAACTAACATTCTGTACTGAATGCTTACCCTGTGCCAGGTGCTTATTAACTCTTCACAACAACTTTATGAGGGATATTTTCCTATTATCCTCATTTTGCAAATGTCAAAACTCAAGCACAAAATTTGAAATAATACCTAGGGAGGTCAGAGAACTAGGAATATAGAAAATAGTAATAGATTCCCAGTCATACTCTTATGCTATGCTGTCTTTAGATAGTAAATTTCAACAGCTAAAGAAGCATTTGGAAGTTCCTACAGTCAGGTGGGGAATGTATATGTCATACCATGGCCATACAAAAATAAAAAGAGCCAAACATGCTATAGATACACAGATTTTGAGCCTGGCTTCAGTCAAGGTAATTACACTCCTTCTTCCTAGATCCCCTTGACCTTGGCCCTTAAGTCAAATCATGTTGCCATTGGAATAAGGGCTTTGCAATTAGACCTGGCTTCAAATAATGATTGTGCCACATATTTCTTACTCAGTTTTCAACGTTATTTTGCCTGAGTCTCAGTTTGCAAAATTCAAATAGGGATAATGATACTGCTATCTAATTAGGTCATGGTGGTTGAATGGGATCTCTCTAAGAGGAGAGTGATCTGAGAAGCATGTACTAACTGTTTAGTAAATGGTAACTAAAAACTGAAAATCTGAAAATTAACAGAATGGAAACCCAAGGAGGCAAGTCTTCTTCCTCTGGAGCTTATTCTCTCTTCAGGCACTGTGAAAATTATTTCCCCTGGATAGACTAATCTTATACAACATTATATTGTATAAGTCCAAAAACATGTCAAAAGAAGGAAGGCCTCAAAGATCCACAGATGGGGGTTCCAGCTCTCACTTCACCAGTCATTAAATCAATAACTTCGGGGCATTTGTTCACTAAGGCTGTTTCTCGATATGTAAAGAAAATGCCGTTCAGGGCTGCATTAGGTGAGATGATGATAGTGCTCTTAATGCCCCTCAAAAACCAGCACCAGGCTCATGTCTCCCCTGAAACTTCACCAATGAGCAGTGATATCCTGCTGCTCTGAACCCTTCTTTTAGCCATGCCATTCCCTTACTGAATAGATCTTTGCTGTGCACCCACTCTGGGCCAGTGTTGGAAATATAGTAGTCCTTGCCTAAGGGGGATGAGAACTGAGAGTAAAGGATGGTCATCAGATGTTTGCTTACCAGTGTTAAGCACCTTATGCCCTCTTTCCATGTGTCTGCCTCCCCGCGCAGTTTAACAAACTCACTAGGGCAAATACCTCTTAAATCTTTCTACTTCTCGCCATTTCCAACAGACCTCCCTGGTCTGTCAATACAATCATACTCTCTTGTCTGGTTGATAAGAGCCTCCTAACTGTCTCACTGCATGCTCTTGGGTTACCCCCAAATTCACTCTCAGTGATGCAGTCAGAGTGATATTTTTACAAGGCAACTTAGATAGGATCGTTCCCCCTGTTTAAAGCCCTTACCAACCCAGTGATTCTTCTTTGCCTTTTGGAAATACAACAAAATCTGTAATGTGGTCCAAAAGGCCTCTGTGGGTCAGCTCTCACTATCCCCTTTAGCCTCGTTCTATATTACTCTACCTTTGCCATAGTTCTGTTGCTCATGCACTCTACATTCCCTCCTTCCATGGGGCTGCTCTGCCTAGAATAACACTTTGCATTCTCTAAGTCACTATCAGCAACTATGAAAGCCCAATTGTACTGACTTGATAATTTTGTTGCAGGCTGGTTCTTGGCAAAAATTGGTGGTCATTTGATCAATGTTTTTTAGAACCGAAAAATTTGAGAGCAAAACAGACCAGATCTGTCACCTTCCCCAGGCTTTTCATTGGATAATGGAGGAAACAAAATGGGAATTGAGAAGGCATATGCCAAAGGTTATAAATTGACAGAATGGTAGAAGAATAAGCATGCCAATGGAATTGATACTCTTCCTCTTCCTGGCAGGTTTAAAATAGACCCAGCATTTTCCCAGGTATGCATGCTGCTCTTGGCTGTGGTATAAATATCACAGGAAGGTGTTGGAGTCTGAGCCTTGGGCTGCAAGGCCTTGATTTGCAGCTCAGACACTGCCTGACAATTCCTTGTCACTACTTGTCATTGCTGAGCCCACTTAAAATGGATCCCACTCACACAGGAAGAAAAAAAATAAATGACCAATGAATGTATAAGGAGATGCTCAAGCTCATTACTAACCAGGGAAATGCAAACACAAGCAACAACAAGAGTGCATTTTTCACAGATCAGATTGGCAAATATTAAAAAGATGAATCATACCCAGGGTACAATCTTAAGGGTGTCGAGAAATGGTGCTTTCATAAACTGTTAATGGGAATGCACGTCAGGAAAACCTGTTGCAGAGCAATTTAGCAAACTCTACTATCTTAAACATGCAAACTTTGATGGAGCAATCCCACTTGTAAAGCTCTGTCCTGTTGGAACAGTGCAGAGACTTTCATAAGGCCACAAGGCAGATTGCATGTAATCGTGAACAATCAGAAACAACTCACAAGTCCATCAGTAGAGAAAAAAACTAGGGTACACTGACTTAATGGGTAGGATGTAATCAGTTTTTATGAGAAGATCTATAGGTACCAACAAGTTACAGAAAAAAAAAATAGCGTGATGTGTAAGATGAACTGTGTGAAAAGTGGAATTGGTAAGGGAGTATAAAAGTGAGTATTTCATGTTTTATTGCATGTATTCATGCTGTTTAAAACTTTTGTAGTTTCTATAGTTATTTAAACTTTAAAGCCAGGGGCGCCTGGGTGTCTCAGTTGGTTAAGCGTCTGCCTTCGGCTCAGGTCATGATCTCAGGGTCCTGGGATCAAGCCCCGTATCGGGCTCCCAACTCAGCGGGGAGCCTCCTTCTCCCTCTCCCTCTCCTACTCCTCCTGCTTGTGCTCTCTCTCTCTATCAAATAAATAAATAATCTTAAAAAAAATTTAAAAATAGACCTTAAAGCCATAAGGAGAACAAAGGGAAGAAAAATAAAGAGGATCCTGATCACTTTCCTAATTTTGATTATATCAGATTCCTGCCTTTCCCAGAAGCCAGAGGCTGCCCGCATTACTTGGTTCCAGGCTGCATGTCTCTGAATTCTGCTTACTTTTTTTTTTTTAATTTTTTTATTGTTATGTTAATCACCATACATTACATCATTAGTTTTAGATGTAGTGTTCCATGATTCATTGTTTGTGCATAACACCCAGTGCTCCATGCAGAACGTGCCCTCTTTAATACCCATCACCAGGCTAACCCATCCTCCCACCCCCCATGAATTCTGCTTACTTTGATGCATCTCTTTCCATCACGCTGACCCTTCTGCCTCCCTCGTAAAAGGACCCTTGTGATTACCTTGGGCCCACTTGAACAATCCAAGATAACCTCTCCATCTTAAGAGCCAGCTAAGGTTCCACAGTCTCAGGTCCCAGGGATCAGGACATGGATATCATTCTGTGTACCATCCCCCCTGATCTGTTAAAAGAGCCCCAGTGACTAGCAGTGCGACCCCCGATAAGCCACCCTCGTTTTCTCTCTCAGTGAATTCAAAACTGGGAACCTGTAATTAATGCTGTTTTCCCTACACCACCCCGTGGGAGAGGCCAGGATAATTTGCGGTATGTCACACTCGAAGGTCTTTGTGTTGTGTTAGAGAAAGAGTGTCAGAAACAATCACAGGTGATGGCATGAGTTATATTCCCTGGTGATGTTATCAATTTTGATTCTGCTCCATTTCTAAGGAGACCTGGATTTAGTTCTGCTGTCATCAGCTCATCCAGGAAGGGACTACTGCGTTAGCCTCTTGCCCAGGCTTTGTCCACACAGTCAGCACTCTTGGATGCTCATCACCTTGGTTTTTGCCCCCTTATATTACATGGGATAAAGTTACACGTGGGGTATTTTAGAAGGAATTCGATCAGCAGTTGTATAGTAACATAAGACATCTCTCTGCCCCCCGCCCAAGAAAGTTCCCTCCATACACAAAATCAATGATGCTGAGTGCCCTCTCCAATTACCAATGCAGTTTCAAATGTCCCAGAAAAGACTGTGAAGAGGATCTTGGAACACCATGACATAAATATAGAGTAATGAGGAAGGGGGAGCTTGGCAAATCTATTGCTACAAATGTTGATGGAATGATGCTGATGGGCAGTATTTTTGCTGCATCCAACACCAACTTGTGATACTATGCCCTGAACACACCAAATAATAACCCCAGCTATGTACATGGTAATTTGTTTTAATATACAGAAGCACATTTATTATTTATATGATCTTTGTGCCAACCCTAAATGCTGGTTGGGACTCCAACCTCCATCATACAGATCAGGGAGATGAGGCTCTGAGTCACTGCTCAAGGTTTCACTCTCCCTAAGAGGTGAATTATGACTTGAACTTGTGACTCCTGCACCTCTATATCCTTGTCTGAGAAGCAGGGATTTTAAAAAACAGGATTTTTTTTTTTTTGAGAAGTAAATGTTAATACTTGTAAAGTACTTAGAATACTTCTTGGCACATAAGAAGGGCTCAATGAATGCCAAATTATCTAAATACAAAATTAGAGTTCTTTTCTACCTATCATCTCGTAACTGGAAATTTCTTAAATAATACAATCAGAATCAGGAAGGAGGTAGTAGTTGAGTTGTATGGGGAAGGGGTTAATAACCACACATGTACAATCTTTATCCCATTTTAACACTGTGGTCTTCCACATACTCAGAACTCCCGATTAAAATTAGATAGCCTTTGTTTGTTTGTTTTTAATTTTTCTTTTGGTGTAGTACTCATTTCAGTTTCTAATGATTATTTGTAATAATTTAATCAGTAGCTGTGCCCTCCATTTGATTCAGCTCAATGAGAGCAAAGTCTCATTCTCTTTTACTCAATATGTATTTCCCTAGAACCTAAATGTTACCTGGTAGATGCTCAAATATTTGAATGAATGGACCAGAAATTGAATCTAATTAGGTTGCCATGTGCCCTGTTCCCAGATGCTGCATTTTCATTTCCTGATAAAATTGTGGGATAGCAATTGGCCTCAAATGTTGGGAAAATAGTCCAATTCATAACTTTCTAACGTGTAACCTGAGTCATTGGGTTGATTGCCAGTTCCTACCTGAGGTCATAAAATGCTTTTCCAGCCATTTACCCCTTTTCTTGGAGCCTCATTAGAACTTTTGGAATTAGCTACGGCAGGTTTTGGTTTTTGTTTTTTGTTTTTTTTTTTAAAGATTTATTTATTCACTTGAGAGAGCGAGAAAGTACATGAGAGGGGGGAGGGTTAGAGGGAGAAGCAGGCTCCTCGCTGAGCAGGGAGCCCGATGCGGGACTCGATCCCGGGACTCCAGCATCATGACCTGAGCCGAAGGCAGTTGCTTAACTAACTGAGCCACCCAGGCGCCCGTGGTTTTTTTTTTTTTTTTTTAAGATTTATTTATTTTGAGAGAGAGAAAGACAGCAAGAGTGAGAGGGAGAGGGCGCCTGGGTGGCTCAGTTGGTTAGGCGACTGCCTTCGGCTCAGGTCATGATCCTGGAGTCCCGGGATCGAGTCCCGCATCGGGCTCCCTGCTGGGCAGGGAGTCTGCTTCGTCCTCTGACCCTATCCCCTCTCATGTGTTCTCTCTCTCTCATTCTCTCTCTCTCAAATAAATAAATAAAATCCTTAAAAAAAAAAAAAAAAAAAAAGAGTGAGAGGGAGAGAGAATCTCAAGCAGACTCCACACTGAGAGTGAAGCCCAATGTGGGGCTCGATCTCACGACCCTGAGATCACAACCTGAGCCAAAACCAAGAGGTGGATGCTTAACCAACTGCGCCACCCAGGCACTCCACTATGGCAGTTTTGTTCCCTTTTCTAGAGGTGATATGACAAAAGTGCCCGAAAAAAAAAGGTCTTTCCTAAGGTCCTAAAACTAGTCCACTCCACAAATAAAACTAGACAATAGGTCATTTTCATCTCTCATAATAATAATAATACATTTATTTTTATGACTTCAATATTCCAATGAGTTAGGTGGTATTATCACCATTTTATAAACAAAGAAAACAGAACAGTTGGTTCAAAAGTCAGGGATTTAAACCACCATACTGTATTGTCTTCCTTTCCAGTGTGATTTTATTTCTACCACAGGGTGCTGACTCCCCTGTGTCCCTCCTTGACAGTTAATGAGTTTATTGTCTTACTCCCTATTGCATGGAGTCCTATGTGTTCTCACTATTCCTATTTTTACTTTTTCTGACCTCAGGGAATAAGGTTTAGCAAAGTTGGGACACCCTACCTTCCCCAGCTGACAGAAAAAAGGGAAGATGCCTTCCAATTACCATCACCTTAACTGGGGAAAGCCATGCTCTTTGAAAGGGGTTCATAATGAGTTTTCACAGGACAGAGGAAATTATCCAAAGCATAACATGTTTTGACAGTGAAACCTGCTTACGGAAACTTTGCCCTCAGCAGTTGTCAGTACAGAGCATTTAATAATCCCCACGGTACATATGTTCAGTGGAGGGCTTTTAGCATTTGCTCCTGGGAGAGTACGACACTGTTTCCATTTTCAAACCTGCTTAGGACTTGGGTTGAGAGGCATGGCAGGATATCAGAGCATCAAAGAAAGTTAGAGCCAAAAGGAACACAGAGCAGATCCAGTAGAAGACAACTCCCATGTCACAGCTGTATCCCTTAACACAATATCCAACACACAGATGGTACTCAGTAAATATTTGAAATCTATTGAACGAAAAAATGAGGCCTATTTTGCAGATGGAGAGATAAAGGCTTGGACAAGGAAGGTAACTTGCCTAAAAGTCACTTGGAAAATCAGACGTAAAAATCAGATTTGATGAATTTTTTTTATGACTCCTTTTTTTAGTCTATTAATTTCTTTAGGGGTTGTATACTTGATTAAATACTGAGTACACAAAGGGTAAGTTGTGGTTCCTGACTTTTATATCCCACAAGGGAAATGAGATAGGACAGGAAGTGTCAAGATAGAGAGTAATCAATGATCATCCTAAAGAGTCCTCATGCATGCAGACTTACTGTGTAAGATTTGTTGAAATCCTTTATGATATTAAAAAAGTATCAACACCTATATGCTTATCAACAGGTGAATAGAAGGTGCTCTATAATATCCATGTCAGGGACTATTATACAACCATTAAAATTTATGACATGATCTATAGCAGCTGACATAGAAAGATCACTGCAAATAATATAGAATCGGGGAAAACAAGTAAATCACAAAAACAATGCATAAAGTATGCCCCCCTTTATATACATCTGTTAATAAATCAGAGGTTGTAAACCTGTGGGCTGCATCTTGTTTACAAGTATCTCATTTGGTCTACACAGCATTTCTAAAAATTTAGAATTCATTGCCTGCATCTTAAAGTCAAAGTTTTTCACCTCAAAAAATCTGAATTTGGAGCCAGTCCTAAATTGAAACATCTGACAATGCTGGAGGTCCCCAATGCCACGCAGCCGCAATAGCTGGAACAGGCTTGTGGCTGCCCCCTATAGAGAGGGCAGGCACTCTGGAATACAGCCTGCTTATCGGATTCATCTACCTGCCTGGCCCTTTCGGGCATTTTGGCTGTGTATCTTCCTCACTTCCTAAAGAAGAGGCAAAGAGAAAACCCAGAGGTTTGCACATTGAAGGAAAGATAAGTTGTAAGTGTGGTATGGGGGGATTGGGATGCTGATGAGCAGGCTTTCATGATTCATTCTAAAAACATCCACATTGCTTATTTCACATTGAGGGCAATATTGCTTATATAAGGTAAGGAGACAAATTTTTAAATACTGGGGAGGAAAAATACAACCTTTAGACAATATTTGGTCCACATCTGGAAAGATGGCTATGACTTGAATATTTTAGTATGGAGGTGGGGCATCTCAGGCAGAGGAGATGCTGCTTGTAAAGTCTCTCGCTCATGTTATTTTCTTTTCACTGTGAAACCTTGCTCAACAACCCAGTCACCAGGCTCACAGGCCCTTGGGAGCACAAATTAAATGCTCTGCCCAGAGAATGTGCAGAGAGTATGGCTGTGTCTGCCAGCCCCAGTGTAATCTTTTCTTCTCCCCAGAGCAAGTGCCCATAGACCTCTCTCCTCTTAGGCTGCCAGGGGCCACTTATTAGCCAATGGAGAACTTCAGTCTCAGTTTTAGGAACTTAGAGATTATACAGAGTGGAGAAAAACCTCTGAAAAGCAACCTAGGTCAGGAGTTGTTGGGCAGAGAAAGAGAAAAATAGAAATGTGACTTGCCTTATGGTTTTGACCTTGACTGAAGTTGCTGTAGGCCTCAGTTTCCTTATCTGTAAAATGAGAGATGAATTAGATGCTATTTAACAGCTTTAAAGCTCTAAAATTGGGCTTCAGCTTCTGGATGGACCCAACTAAGAAATTAGAAATGCAGTTCAAATGGCTCAATGTTGCCTGACTTTCATGAGTTTTATTAGAATTCTTATTTGAGGAGGTGAACACAGCTCTCAGGACCTCTTTCCAAAGATTGTCTGCAGCTGTTATCACAGAAATTATTGCAATTGAGATGCACTCTCCTGGTCTGTTTGAATTTTGTCGCCTGGTAAAGTAATAAGAACCTGCATTTGTGCAGCAATTTTTACATTTCTAAAGTGCTATCCATCTCTGTCCTAAATTTCATACTTACATTAATACTATAATGGAGGCAAGGAAGGATTTCTTAAAACCACATTTGAACAATGGGGAAACTTGGACTTGAGTTTGGTCTGAGAAAAGCAGCAACAACGTGCCCAAAAAGGATGCTTTAAGGCTGGGCCTATCTCTCAATGTGACTGTGAGTGGCTGGCTGTGTGACTTTGGGCATGTTCCTTCAGCTCCCACTCCCCAATATCCTTACCTACTTACTGGGGAAAATACCCACCCCCAGGCTTAAATGAGGCCAGGTACGTGTTTGGCCATAAGAACCAGACTTGCCTGCCAGGACTTACCTTCCATACAGGACTAAGTGAGGATCTGGAGAGGAGGACGAAAGAGAAACTGTCACAGAGAGCTGTGACAGTGCCACACCTGGACAGAATTCTACAAGAAGTCTAGGGCCGGTGTGATGCAGAAGGGGAGGATTTTGAGTCTGGCTCTGCACAAGCTGATCTTAAGTGCATTTGAAACATTCACAAAGAGATATCTAAAGGGCAGAATCCTGGCTGTGCATGCTAGATGTGCTTGTCTCTTTGCTTGCTTGTTTTTAACACTTGATCTAATAAGTATAAAAATGTTGTCTCATTGAAATTAGTACTGTCTTGGGAGGTTGCCCTGAGCGACTCTTGCAGATGGAGAGTCACCCAAGATACTACTTTTGGGTCCAGCATTTCCCAAAGTAGTCAAAGAATACTACTTATCAAGATGTTAACAGAAAAAAAAAAAAAAATCCACAATAAAATAACTTAAGGAAATACAACCCCTATGCCTTTCATCTCTTCTTCCCCCACAAGATTTGACAGAAACTCACTAAAAGCTTTCTGAAGTATGGTCCCAAGGCCAAGTTGTTTAATTTTAAGCCCAAAGTCTATCTATTCTACTGGTCCAAAGAATCTCTTTCATTTTCCCCATGTCATTCTAACTGATAGCTGATAAATTCGGTTTCAGGGAATAGATTTGAAAGTGTTTTATTATCCAAGTCAGAAATGGAGACCCCAGGAAGGTCCACGCTTCGCCCACAGTTCCTCAGTTAGTAGCGTGTCAGCGTGGAACCCTGTTTTCCTCACTGTCACTACTGCTTTCTACCTGCCTTCCCCTACACTGCGCTGTACCCTCTGTGGAAGGAAGCAGATGAATGACAGCCAAGCTCAACATCCATTCTTCACCAGGCATTGAAAAGCACCTTCTGAAATTGCCGTCACCCTGTTGCCCGCTTGAGTCATCCAGAAAACAATCCAATTCATGTTTTAATAATCTAAGTTTACACTTCTGTCACACCTATTATCTAAGGTTATCAAATCATTCTACCAACCTTAATGAATTCTTACAATGCTCCTGCAAAACAGACTAAGAGAACATATTCCCGGTGTGACTCTCCAATGCCATGCTAATGAGGACATTGATCCCCTCGTGCCACTCCAGCCTTCACATCGCTCCTTGTGTGAGATAGGATCTTGCTTGGCTCTGCAGTTGTTCTATCTACCCACACATCCAAAATGCGCTATCCATCCCAACCAAAAAGCCCTTTCATTTTTATAAACCCCTTCAATTTTTACCATCTAAAAAGCTCCTACATGTCCACCACCAATTCTTTTCTGCCACAACCCCAGAAGTAAGCAGAGGAGCCTGGTCACCCGCAGCTTACAGAGGAGGGAAGTGGCATTTAGCAAAAATAAAATGGCCTTCCCAAAGACTCAGCAGGCATCAGAATTCATATTCAGATTCAGGCATTCCTTCCTTTAGCGGGTATCTGAATGCCCTCTACTAGGAAGCCCTAGACTGGGTGCTGGACCGTGTAGCAGTGAACGAATACATAAATGGTCTCTGCTCTCATGGATTTAGAACTCAGTGAACTGGAGAGAAAACAGAAAATAAAACAAATTACAACTTTCTGAACTACCCTGAAGGAAACAAGGGGGAAACCCTTCTCCCCCATACGTTTGCATGTCTTGCTCCCTGACTTCATTTCCAGGGTCCGCTGGAATCGCTACTGAGCCAGGAAGATGAAGCTAAGAGAGCTCTGGGAAGGACTGATGGGGATTTCTTTGGGACTAACAGACATCCAGAATGAGAGGATGGAGGCCTAAGGGCATTATCAATTATAAGGCCTTGACATTCTCCCTAGACTAATCTCTCCAGATCCTAGTTCATGTCACAAGAGAGCAAATGATTTGAGACAGAGACAGACAGACAGATAGACCAACTGACCAACTAAAACCTCTGCCTGTGGCTCTTTCTCCAAGAAGGAAAGATTATTTTCACATGTCAGTACAAAGAGTCGAAGCATCACAGCAAGCCGTGGGAACACAGCATTTCTAGGGGGCTCTAAAGAAAAATCAATTGTGTCGTCCTCCCAACATGTAACCCTTCCAGCTTCAGTCCCTGGAAATTCACTGAGCTGCAATCTCAGTCCCAACACCACTTTCATTAGTCACGTCACCATAGCAACTTTGAGGGGCTGGATCCTCAGCCACATGGCAAACTAATTGAACTGTACAACTTATTTTGCAGCTGGGGAATATAAAAGTGAATCTTACATTTAATCATCCTCACAGCATTGACATTCAAATCAAAAGTCTTTGTTAGGGCTCCTGGAAAATGGAGTGTCATTTTGCCAGCAAAATGTTTCACTCAGAGGCACATCCTTCCCGCTTTGAAGTGCTAAATGAATGGTAAAGGGAAAAAAAAAAAAAAAAAGCTTTTTGGTTTAGGGATGGATTGGGTGGGAGGGGGTAAGGAAGGAACAAAATTTGGATGAATAACCTAAAAATGAAAATGCTTCTAAATCAAATTCAAGTTCAATGTAAATGCTGTTGAAAATCTTTGTCCTGTGATTTTTATTTTTATTTTTTTTCTTTTAAAGAGACAGCAACATTTATGGAAAGACCTTTAGGATCACAGACTACTCTGTACTCCCCGGTGGTTCTGAGAGCTTCAGGCAAGTCACTTAACTCCCTAAATTTCCTTGCATAAACTGGAACTAATGAATACCCACCTGAGAGTCCTGTTCTGAGGGTGAATGGAATATATGTAAGCATATATAAAGCATACAGAGTCATATCTGACAGACAGTAGACATTCTATTATTTTTCCTTACAAAGTTTGGACCTTGATATCTAGCCCTTTGCCAACACTTAACACAGCAGAGAATGTGTTGGGTACCCTGTGCACCTTGTCTTATTTAAACACAAAACTACCTCTGGGACATAGGTATTGTTACCCCCATTTTACAAATACAGAAACTGAGTCTTAGAGAGGTTAATGATGATTGACATTTGCAACAACGTGGATGGAACTGGAGGGTATTATGCTGAATGAAATAAATCAATCAGAGAAAGTCATGTATCATATGACCTCACTGATATGAGGAATTCTTAATCTCAGGAAACAAACTGAGGGTTGCTGGAGTGGTGGGGGTGGGAGGGATGGGGTGGTTGGGTGATAGACATTGGGGAGGGTATGTGCTATGGTGAGTGCTGTGAATTGTACAAGACTGTTGAATCACAGACCTGTACCTCTGGCACAAATAATACATTATATGTTAAAAAAAAAAAAAAGAAGATAGTAGGAAGGGACAAATGAAGTGGGGGGGGATTGGAAGGGGAGACGAACCATGAGAGACTATGGACTACAGGAAACAAACTGAGGGTTTCAGAGGGGAGGGGGGTGGGGGGATGGGTTAGCCCGGTGATGGGTATTAGAGAGGGCACGTTCTGCATGGAGCACTGGGTGTTAAACGAAAACAATGAATCGTGGAACACTACATCAAAAACTAATGATGTAATGTATGGTGACTAACATAACATAATAAAATAAAAAGAAATATATAAAAAAATAAAAAATAATAATGATTGAAAATTATCCAAAATTTGGAAATGAGGGAAAAGGATGACCTTGTGTGCTTTCAATACTGCAGCACACTGGATAAACTGAGGTTTATCTGATTCTTAACATAAGTGTTCCTTTGTTCGACTGACCATTAATTAGGCCCAGAGTCTTTCAAGTTAGATGTCAATTTGTGGCAGATGTAGAGTTAACAAATGCCTTTTGGCTGGTAAAGAGCATATATTTGTCTAGTAGGAAAAATAACCCCAGAAGTAAGGTTTTACTGTCCTGCCTGGGCATCTACTACCTTTGCATATAACTCATCTATCCTACTTCAGTGTTTTTATATTTCAGTGACTGTATACCAATTCTCAGATCTTCATTGACTGAGCTTTAGTCATGCTGCTGATTCCTTGGTTAATAAGATAATAAATCTCTGATATGTGTTCAATGTACATTTTTTTTATTTTTGAAAATTACATTTTGAGAGTAATTTAAACAAGGACCATGAAACTGGGAAGGAGCACGGTCTGGTTGGTCTGACTCTAGGGTCTATAGACTTAGCTCCATCTGTCTCACAGAAACCAGGACTACAACTGAAAGGTCAGGCCCTGCCCTCAGGGAACACTAAGAAAAACCCTATCTGTGACATGGTTTCATGCAGTATGTAATAAGGTGGTGATATGAGTGAAGTGTTCTGTAAGTTCAGGGGAGGGATACTTCTGCTTCTTATTTGCAAGGGTAAGAGCCAGAGAGGAAGACCTCACAATAGAAGAAGAATTTAAGTTAGCATCGGACGGTGAACAGATTTCCTCCTGATTTTCATCATAGATGGAAGAACAATTCCCAAAAGTCCTTGAGTATTAAGAAAAACAAATAGTAATGATAACAGTGGTGGTAACTGTGGCTAATAGTTTTATCATTCTCACCTAACCAAGGCAAACAAGAACCCAAGAGGTAGGGTCATCTATGGTATCTCCATTTTCAGTTGAGGAAACAGAGGCACAAAAGCGTAGGTGGCTGGTGCAAGGACACTGGACTGGTGAACACAGAGCAGGGTTTTGAGCCGTGGGTTCTGGCTCCAGAGGGTATGCCTTCCTGCTCCTCTATTGCTTCTGTTTCAGTATGTTCACTAAGCCCCTAGCTCTCACCCCGGGGGCATGCAGCTGCTGCTGCTTCTTCTTTTTTTTTTTTTAATTTTATTTTATTATGTTATGTTAATCACCATACAATACATCATTAGTTTTTGATGTGGTGATCCACGATCCATTGTTTTCGTATAACACCCAGTGCTCCATGCAGTACGTGACCTCCTTAATACCCATCACCAGGCTAACCCATCCCCCTACCCCCCTCCCCTCTAGAACCCTCAGTTTGTTTCTCAGAGTCCATAGTCTCTCATGGTTCATCTCTCCTTCTGATTTCCCCCCTTCATTTTTCCCTTCCTTCTCCTAATGTCCTCCATGCTATTCCTTATTTCCTTATGTTCCACAAAGAAGTGAAACCATATGATAATTGACTCTCTCTGCTTGACTTATTTCACTTAGCATAATCTCCTCCAGTCCCATCCATGTTGATGCAAAAGTTGGGTATTCATCCTTTCTGATGGCTGAGTAATATTCCATTGTATATATGGACCACATCTTCTTTATCCATTCATCTGTTGAAGGGCATCTCGGCTCTTTCCACAGTTTGGCTATTGTGGACATTACTGCTATGAACATTGGGGTGCATATGGCCCTTTTCATGACATCTGTGTCTTTGGGGTAAATACCCAGTAGTGCAATTGCTGGGTCATAGGGTAGCTCTATTTTTAAATTTTTGAGGCACCTCCACACTGTTTTCCAAAGTGGCTGTACCAACTTGCATTCCCACCAACAGTGTAAGAGGGTTCCCCTTTCTCAACAACCTCTCCAACATTTGTTGTTTCTTGCCTTGTCAATTTTTGCCATTCTGACTGGTGTAAGGTGGTATCTCAATGTGGTTTTGATTTGAATTTCCCTGATGGCTAATGATGATGAACATTTTTTCATGTGTCTGTTAGCCATTTGTATGTCTTCTTCAGAGAAGTGTCTGTTCATGACTTCTGCCCATTTTTTGACTTGATTATTTGTTTTTTGGGTGTTGAGTTTGAGAAGTTCTTTATAGATCTTGGATACCAGTCCTTTATCTGTAGTGTCATTTGCAAATATCTTCTCCCATTCTGTGGGTTGCCTCTTCGTTTTGGTATGCAGCTTCTAACTGAACCCCTAGCTGCTGGCAGGCTTGGAATTCTTAATTTTTTTTTAAAGATTTTATTTATTTCAGAGAAAGAGAAAGAGAGTTGGGTGAGGAGAAGAGGGAGAGGGACAAACAGACTGTGTGCATGCTGAGTGCAGAGCCCTATGCAGGCCTCAATTCCATGACCCAGGAGATCATGACCTGAGCCGAAATCAAGGGTCAGACGCTTAACCAACTGAGCCATCCAGGCGCCCCACAGGCTTGGAATTCTTATTTCTGCCTGACCTATGAGGAGCCCATGGAAGCTTGAAACACAGTGTAAGTGACTTGTCAACTGGGAAGAGGGGAAAAAGGGAAACTCAGACAAAAAGTCCTGCCTTTTAAGACACTACACTGTTCCTTTTGTGGCTAGGCTGTTGCTGACTTAACTTCCAATCCCTGTTAGTGATCCATCTGCACCTGATCCTTGTGCTGGCTGGAGAGAAGGCTAAATGACCTTCTTCAGGCTGTCCCTCACAGAGAGAGATGGTGCAACATGCGGCTGTGTGACACCAATGCAAGATGACAAAGGGTAACTGAAAGAAAAGAAGGATGTTGAGAAAAACTATATGACTTATCCTCACTTTAGACAGTCAATAATTCACTGTTTAGGCTCTATGGGGATGATTTCGCTTCTACTTTATCCATTTGTTGCCCTCACCCCATCATTCCTTCAGCCCTCTCTGTATCTCTACTGTTCTGTCTTTGCAGAAGATGAAAACAGGGCCGAGTCATCAATCTTGCACCAAAATGGGACAATGGAATGTGCCTTGGGTTAGAAAACAAGAAACTTGAGGACTAATCATAGCTCTGCCTCCTATTTGGGTAAGTCCCTGGCCCCTATGCCTCAGTTTCCTCATTTGTACACTGAGTGGGTCGGAATAGTATTCTAGGATTAGAGGCAGTATCTTTGGGCAGTGAGTGATGGAAGAAAGTTTCACTGGTGAGGCAACTCAGTGATAAGGAACACCATCCACCCTCTCACATACACACAGCCTGGGAGAAGGCAACCACATGGTGTGGAAGGAGCCATCCAACCTCTCCTAACATGGGACAGAGGTGGTAGCTTGGTATGAAGAGAAAGTGCATATAAAAACAGATGGGAAGGCCCACATGAGAAGCTCCTGAGCAGACAGGGTCCATGCTGATGTGTTATCTTCAGGTGGTTCCAGTGAAAAGGCATGGGGAATGAGTAGTTACCTCATGATGTACCCATTCTTGCCTGATTTCCCATACTTTATCCTCAAAGAGGGGGACTGGGACAAAAGGGCCCAATTCAAGTTGTAAAAGCTCTCTGAGCCTTCCCTAATCTCCCCTGCCCTCACAGTCCTCTTCATCCTTGCCATCCAGACACAGGGATGCTCCATGTGAAAATGAGAAATGAGAATGAGAATGAGAAAATAGGAGTCTGGGGGCACCTGGGTGGCTCAGTCAGTTAAGTGATCAACTCTTGATTTTAGCTCAGGTCATGATCTCAGGGTTGTGAGATGGAGCCCTGTGTCAGGCTCCATGCTCAGCGTGGAGTCTGCTTAAGATTCTCTCCCCCTCTCCCTCTGCCCCTTCCCCCATGCTTGGTTGCTTTCTCCCTCCCTCTCTCTCTCTCTCAAATAAATAAATAAATCTTTAAAAAAAAAAAAAGAAAAAAAGAAATGAAGGGAGGGAGGGAGGAAAACAGGAGTCTGGTCTAGGTCTTGCCAGTAACAAGTTGGGTGGTAGAGCAAAACCTGTTCTTTATCTGGACTTGAGCTTGCTTCTCTGTAAATTGAGAGGTGAGCTAAACAATGGCTCACACCATGGAACATCTGTGTTGCAGATAGCATGCTGGCCCTGTGACACAAGTCTCCATGAGATCCTTTTCCCCACTTGAAAGATGAGGAAGTTGACACCCCAGTTAAGTGACTCGCACACAGTCAAACATCTTGGAAATGGTATTCTGGCCACTAGCCTGAACTTCCTCCCAAGGTGAGGACCCTGGCACAGGTGTCCTGTATATCCCAGCACCCACCCTACTCCCAACCCGAGGCACACATCGTCTAGCCATCTCAGCACTCTCATTCCGACTGACTGCAAGGAAACTGCAGCTTATCAACCTCTCACCTTACTCTTGCTACTGTCCATTCCCACCACAAAAGCTAAAGTGATCTTTGTAGAGTAAGTCAGACAAGGCCACTCCCCAGATTAAGCTCTCGAATGGCTTTCCAACACACTCATTTATAAATGTAAGTTCTTTCTATGATCTTCAAGGCCCTGCAAGGTCTGGCTCCAGGCCATCCTTCCAACTTCATTTCCTGCTTCTCTATCTTTTGTTCATTCTACCTCAGCCACTCTGCCATTTCTGCTTTGCCAGAACACCAAACCTGGCTTGTACCAGGGGTTTTTCCACCTGCTATTTTTTCTTCCTGGAAAGTTTTCCTCCCAGACATTTACCTGATGCCTTGTTTCTTCATTCAGACCCTGTTCAAATGATCTTTCCTCAAGGAGGCTGTTGCTGATCACCTATCTAAAGTGACACCTTTCTTCCTTCTTACTGGTCTATTTTTATTCTATTTTTCTTTATTAACATTCATTACTGGCTTAAAACAAGGTATATATTTATTTACCCATTTGTCTCCCTTCTCTATAATTTGGCTCCATTAGGTCAAAGAAGTTTTTGTTCACTGCTATACCTCAGTCCCTCTAATAGTGCCGTTCACCTAAGAAGAATCCAATAAATGTGTCGAATTAATGAATATTAACCATTATACCTATCCTCATTGAATATAGTAATTTATCCTGGGCTTTCACTGATATAATTTGATTTACTCAATAATAAAGCTGATAGTAACAAGGAACCTAGGCGGCCATTCTGGGAAGGAAGACATATTGGGAATCCCATGCTCTGGACAAATGGTAGCAGTGCTCTGCATCTTGCATCTTGCATCTTCAACATTGTAATGTCGATTTCTTTGTTTTTCTGCCTCTTGCCATAATAACTTGGGGACCGGTTCTAATGAAGAGCAATAGTTGGTTCCCTGCACGGCACAAGGGATAGATGCATTCCTATAACTGAAGTTGATCAGAACCTATTGGCTGTCAAAATCATGCTCTCTTACCATAGCACTTTGTAACAGGACCGCAGAAGGCATGTAGCACACTCGGACATTAT
Source organism: Phoca vitulina (assembly GCF_004348235.1). Classification (NCBI taxonomy): domain Eukaryota; kingdom Metazoa; phylum Chordata; class Mammalia; order Carnivora; family Phocidae; genus Phoca; species Phoca vitulina. The sequence goes on from NW_022589852.1 coordinate 73,483, forward strand.
CTGTGTCTGGAATAAACTTCCTGAGTACAGGGACGTAATCTTGTTCACATCTCCACTGTTCTTAACACTAAGCCTGGCAGAAAGTAGGTACCAAGTCAATATTTATTTAATGAATGAATAAAAAGCTAAAGGAGTTGAATAACCAAGCTCCAACTGTTCTTCTCTTTCTACTCAGATGGGTGTTGTGTTTTCCTAACGTGATACTTCCTCACCTCCATACTGGCACTAGTCATTCAAAACCTTAGGGGATGTCACCAAGATGGTGACAAGGTCATTCCTGACTTAGCTCTCCCTCACAGAAAGAACAACTAAAAACTATCCATGGACAAGACACCACTGAGAAAATCCTAGAACATGGGGGTGAGGCTGAAGAACCACTCCCCCTGGCACCACACAGACCAAGACAGGCCACATTAGAAGGACAAGAGGAGCAGCTACTGGCTGGCTGGCTGGCTCCTCTCCCAGGCCTGTGCAGCACCATACGGAGAGGTCTCCCCTGAGTCTCTGATTCCTCCAGTGGGAAAAGAGAGCCCTGGACATCCAGCTCCCCCAGTATTAGGGATTGCTTCTTGGGAGCCCCCACTCCAGTCCTGTCTCACGAAGGTTGCAGGATGGAGGGGTGGAGTCTTCAGGGCCTGGCCACTGGGAATCCGACTGTGATGAAGAAGGGGAGGGAACCTTGCAGCAGTCAGCACTCAGATGTTGGCAAACTGAGTTCCTACCTGCAGTACCCAAGTAGTTGTCCCAACCAGTGGTTTTGCTCATCTGCAGAGCCGAGATGGTGACACAGAATGACCAGGAAACTCAGCAAGGTGTAGTCTGCCTGATTTTTGTCCCTAAGCAAAGAGATTTGCTGGCCTTGGAGCCTGGTCTGCACCCACCCAGGCAGAAGAGCTGAGTTATAGCCCAGACTACTGCTTAGTGTAGTGGACCAGGAACACCTGGGAAGCTGAACAGCGATCAGATTTGAAGTTAACAAAGTCAGGGGGGAGAGAGAACTGGATGAAGGTAGTCAAAAGATACAAACTTCCATTTATAAGATAAATAAGTACTAGGGATATAATGTATAACATGATGACTATACTTAACACTCTGTATGGTAAATGTGAACATTATTAAGGGTAAATGCTAAGAGTTCTCATCACAAGGGAAAATCTTTTTTCTTTGTTTTTTTGTATCTACATGAGAAGATGGATGTTAACTAAATGTATCGTGGTAATCATTTCATAATATATGTAAGTCAAATCATTATGCTTTATGGTATAAACTTATACAATGCTGTATGTCAATTGTATCTCAATAAAACAAATGAAAAAATAAATAATCAAACAGAAACAAAACCTTACCATGAGGGAAAGCAGAGAGGATTCCCCCCCTTCGCAGGCAGAGCAATGGAAGCTCATAACAGTCTCATAATTTTCCTAAATTGCCAAGGCAAAGCACATCAGAGTAGCACCTGGCTTGCAAGGCTGCTGGCTGCTCAGCCCAACCAGACGAAGCCTTCTGGGTCTTGAGTCCAGCCCCATGGATAGGGTATGATTCCGGGCTGGACAAGCAGGCAGAAATGTGTGAGCATGAACCTGGGAGCACTCACTACCACACAGGACTCAGCCCGATTCCAGAGAAGCAGCAGGCCTATCCTGTACTTGCCCACTGGCCTCTCTTCTTTCTCCCTCCCTCTTCCTTATGCCACCAGGTTTTTCAGCCTCTAGGAACCTTCTGACACTAAGAAAAGTGATCTTACAACATTCTGCACACTGACAATACCAAATGCCTATTTGTTGCGCCCTAATGAGGTACCAAGATGGACAACATGGGGCTCAGACTCTGGAGTCAGACAGCCTAGGTTTAAATCTCAACTCTGCCATGTATCTGGGGACCTCTGTTTCCTCATTGGTAAAATGGGAATGCTGACAGACCCTGCCTCATAGGGTAGTAGTGAGGATTAGATAAAGCAGTGCATGTAAAGACACACAGAATGTGCCTGGCACATGCCCACACCTCTCATTTCATCCTCACAACAAGCCTAGAAGGTAGATTATAATTATCCCATTTTATAGATGAGGAAACTGAGCTTCAGAAACACAAAGCAGGTATTCAACAGGCTTCGCTCTACTGCATACTGGCTCTCTACATAGGCTGTTTCTCAAAGGGCACCAGCATCTTGAAGAGGTGTCTGAGCATGTTTCTGGAGTAGAGCATGCAGAAAACAAACCAGTTAAATTCTCAAGGAGAATTCACAGGTCAATGTTACATGGGTAGAGCAGACATTTTTAGGAGCAGGGAGGGAGTGTCCTTCCCAATTTACTGGGGGCTCAGTGTCCCCAGGACACTCGAGCATTTGGCAACACCTGTTTTCCCAGGGCCTTCATCCCCCTCCATCCACAGTTCTTTCCACTTAGATGACTAAAGGGCTTGCTCCATTGCTGAGAAGGGAAGGTGCCATGCAAACACCTCTCCAGCGAAGGCAATTTCCTGAGGTTGTTAGCGTGCACTCCTCAGTACCCAACTCCCTGTTAGCCTGAAAAATGGAGCCTCCGATGATCCCCGAGGGAACTCTACCCGCACAGTCCTCAGCTCTTCACTACCTTACTGAAAGTTCTCTTTCCTGGAGGGAGATTGGTCACTCCCTTTGGAAACACTGAGCAGCCTTCCGTTCACCTGCCTCCTTGGTTGAGATAGTTAAGGAAGCACTTTTCTGGGGAAAGTGATGAGAAAGCCTACAGAGCATGCACCGGGAGCCTTATAAAGTCAATGAACTCAATTGTGTTCACTTTAAAGTGAAATAAACTTACCTTAACACACTGAAGCAGCCAATTCTGTCCTTCTTAGTGGGAAAGAGAACATGAGTGAAATTGCAGCCAGGGGACAAGGATGGTGGATTTGTGGCAGGGAATTTCTTTGTGGTTTGCACTTAAGAAAGCAGAGCTTTGAAGCTGCAGCTGGGGTGTAGGCAAAGTGCCAGGTGAGCATCCTCATCCCTCATACATCCCCAGCCATGGTCAGAGCCTCCTCAGCTGAATCACCCACTCGCTCCTCAGGGCCCTCCTCTGATCCATCCATAACTCCACCTCCCAACCCTATCTCCACACCCCCTCCCCTCACAGCATTCTAGCACCCTCTCTGAACCCTAAATCATTGTCATACTCCTGCCACTTCAAGTCCTTTCTCTGACCTCTCAATTACCACCACTCCCTGAATTCTTATTTTACACACTCTTTCTCTAAAAACCTTATTCCCTCCTCCAAACTGGAAAGGATCCTCTTCTCATCCTCCAGACTCAGGAAAGCAATTTTTTTTTTTAAAGATTTTATTTATTTTTCAGAGAGAGAGCACAGCAGGGGGAGCGGCAGACAGAGGGAGAAGCAGGTTTCCCGCTGAGCAGGGAGCCTGACACGGGACTTGATCCCAGGGCCCTGGGATCATGACCTGAGCCGAAGGCAGACGCTTAACTGACTGAGCCACCCAGGAGTCCCTGAGGAAAGCAATTTAGCTTTACTGTTCTTGCTGTGCTTGTTACTGTCTATCTTGCAGGGCAGGGGACTGCCCCAAGGTCATGAAGCGATTTGAGGCCAGGTGTCTTGACTTTCTGTGATCTTTGTAACGCATCAAACTTTCTCTCAAAGTCTGGAAGTTATGAAATCAGATTAGAAGCAAAAGGAGTAGAATTGAAGCCTTTGTTTCTTGGGGCGCCTGGGTGGCTCAGTCGTTACAAAAAAAAAAAAAATAGAAGCCTTTGGTTCTTACACCAGTTGCCACAGAGGCAGACAAGAGGCGTGATCAAAGTCCCAAAAGCTTTGTTTCAGCAGCGACGCCTACTGGGAGTGACTCAGAATGGCTTATTTGTCCACCATGTCTACCTCTGACAAGAAAGGTACTCTTTCTTGGGCCCCTAGGAGCATCTATCAGATGTTCACATATCACTGGAAATATAATAAGATGGAGAAATTCTTATTCATTAAAATTCCTCCTAGGGATAGTAGAAGGGATTGGAAGGAATATTTTGATAAAGTGCTTGGGGTTAAGGGTTACATGCCCAAGGATCATGCGTGGCCCTTAAGAGATGTTTTCTAAACAGCCTCAAGGGACATAGCTGTTTGCCTTCTCATCATCCATTTTCCTTTTCTTCCTCCCCAAAGAATTCCTGATTTTTTCAAGTATGAACTTTTCCTCCATTTGACCTTGAAGAGGGACACCCCTTCTCTGCCTCTGGAAGGGCATCCTGATTAGTCTAAGCCAGAGGTCACCAAACTAAGGCTCATGGACCAAATATAACTGGCCACTGCTGATTACAAGCAAAGAATCGTTTTTACATTTTTAAATGTTTGGCAGGGGGAATCAAAGAGCAGCATTTCTTGACTTGTGAAAATTATATGAAATTCAAATTTCAGTATTATAAAAAAAAGAAAAGCAAAGAAAAGAAAAGAAAAGAAAAGAAAAAGGAAAGAAAAGGCCCAAAATGGAGTCACTTGTGCTAAGCCTCATGTCAGCAAACCAAGACTAATTGCAGTTTCAGCCCCTTCCAGGAATGTAATCTCAACTGCTCAGCCTGGAGTTTCCTGGTCAGCACTAGTGCGGTAATCCACTTGATAGACCTCTTTTGTCTCCTAAAGGAAGGCAACCTTGCCTGAAACAATCCACTCTTTTCCTTTAGAAGGACCCCCATAAAAGCCTTCCATTTTGTGTAGCTCCTCAGCACTCCTTTCTATTTACTAGATGGGATGCTGCCTGATTCATGAATTATTGAATAAAGCCAATTAGATCTTCAAATTTACTCAGCTGAATTGTTTTATAACAGTGTCCATAAAGGTTTTTTTAAGTTTGTTGATATATAATTCATATAACATACAATTCATCCATTTCAAGCGTATAATCCAATGGCTTTATTCACAGAGTTGTTCAACCATCACCACAATCAATTCTCTCCATGCAGTGTTCTCTCTCTGTAAGCAGCTTTTCAGAGAGCATGGGGCAGGCAGAGAGGGGCAAAGGGAGAAGATAATCTTGAGCAGACTCTGCACTGAGCACAGAGCCCCACTCAGGGCTTGATCTCATGACCCTGAGATCCTGACCTGAGCCAAGACCAGGAGTCGGACACTTAACTGACTGTACCACTCAGGTGCCCCTGTCCTTGGCTTTTCATCTAGCCTGCCCAAATTTGAGATTGCCCTTGAGCTTATCTATAAACAAATAAAATAGATAAAAGCTGAATTGCTCTGCTTAGAGTAGAAGTGTTATGTTGTAGGGTGGGGGCAGAGCCTCATCTATCTGCTTGAGGGTGTTCCATAGAGCATGTTTAATAAAGCAGATAATAGAAGATGTGAAGATATATTCTTCTTCCCTCCCTCCCTTCCTTTCTGTAATGGGCATACATTAAAGTAGTACTTTAAGAAATTTTGTTATTTTAAACCAAGTATGCTGTGATGATGGGATTTCAGGTAGTTCTTCCTTATGCTTTTCTGAATTACTGCCCTTTTTTATGTTCCTTTTTTTAAATTTGAGTGCAGTTGACACAAAATGTTACATTAGTTTCAGGTGTACAACATAGTGATTCCACAACTCTATACATTATGCTGTGCTCACCACAAGTATAGCTCCCATCTATCACCATAAACGCTATTACAATACCCTTGACTATATTCCCTAGGCTGTACCTTTCATACCTGTGACTTACTCATTCCATTACTGGAAGCCTGTATCTCCCATTCTCTTTCACCTATTTTGCCCATTTCCCTGCCCTTCTCCCCTCTGGCAACCACCAGTTTGTTCTCTGTATTTATGGGTCTGTTTCTACTTTTTTGTTTGTTTTTTGTTTTTGTTTTTAAGATTCCACATATAAGTCAAATCACATGGTATTTGTCTTTCTCTGCCTTACTTATTTCTCTTAACATAATACCCTCTAGGTCCATTCATGTTGTTGCAAATGGCAAGATCTCGTTCTTTTTTAAGGCAGGGTAATACTCCATTATATACATATACCACATCTTCTTTATCCATTTATCTATGGGTAGACACGAATTATTTCCATATCTTGGCTATTGTAAATAATACTGCAATGGTGCGCCTGGGTGGCTCAGTTGTTAAGCGTCTGCCTTCAGCTCAGGTCATGATCCCAGGGTCCTGGGATCGAGCCCCGCGTCGGGCTCCCTGCTCAGTGGGAAGCCTGCTTCCCCTTCTCCCACTCCCCCTGCTTGTGTTCCCTCTCTCGCTGTCTCTTTCTCTGTCAAATAAATAAATAAAAAATCTTAAAAAAAAAGATTTTAATAATACTGCAATAAAGATATCTTTTCAAATTAGTGTTTTCATTTTCTTTGGATAAATACCCAGTAGTTAAATTATTGGCTCATATACTATTTCTATCTTTAATTTTTTGAATAACCTCCATGCTGTTTTCCACAGTGGTTTTACCAGTTTGTATTCCTACCAAGAATGCACAAGGGTTCCTTTTTCTCCACATCCTTGCCAACACCTGTTATTTCTTATCTTTTTAACACTGGCCATTCTGACAAGTATAAGGTGATAACTCATTGTGGTTTTGATTTGTATTTCCTTGATGATTAATGATGCTGAGCAACTAAATTATTGCCCTTTTGTAATGAAAATGCACATTTTTGTAAAATAGAAATTCAGCTGATTTTGTATTTTAGAAAATTTAGTCTAATTAATATTTTTCCCCAAGTTGTCCTGAAGCCTCCATTGCTCACCAGTGTGATTGTTCACCATCAAAATGGGAAATCATCTCATAGTCAGTGAAATGGATAAAATCAAGATATTTCTATACAAAAAAAAATGTTTTCAGTAATTGATAGAGGAGCAAGAACAAAGCAGTAGGATTTAAGGCCCTAGGGTTGAAGCTTTGATCTTGTCACCAGATTGTTATGTAGCATTAGCCAGTCAATTCCTTTTTATTTAACTTTCTACTCCCTCCTTGGAGACTTGATCCCTGGGCTCATTTCTTTTGAAAGCATTTCCTGAGGCCACCCAACACTTCCAGAATTCAATTAGATATATTCTTAAAGTGCTCTAGTATATTCCTCTCTTATAGCTCTTATCTGGCTGACTTTTATAAGTTCTTTTACTAAATTCCTCAGCTATATGATAGGTTCTTTGTAGGAAAGGACTGTCTCTCTACATTAGATTCCCTGAACTTGCTATATCCTGCCTACTTGATAGATGTTTTTTTTAAAGATTTATTTATTTATTTGAGAGAGAGCGAGCAAAAGAGAGAGAGAGGGTGTGTTCAAGCAGGGGGAAGGGGCAGGGGGAGAGAGAGAGAGAATCTCAAGCTGACTCCTTGCTGAGTGAGGAGTTCAACGTGGGGCTCAATCTTACAACCCCGAGATCATGACCTGAGCTGAAACTAAGAGTTGGACACTTAACCAACTGAGCCACCCAGGTACCCCAATTCATGTTTTTATTTATTTATTTATTTTTAAAGATTTTATTTATTTATTTGACAGAGAGATAGAGAGCACAAGTAGGCAGAGGGAGAGGGAGAAGCAGGCTCTCCACCGAGCAAGGAGCTGGATGTGGGGCTCGATCCCAGGACCCCAGGATCATGACCTGAGCCAAAGGCAGCCGCTTAACTGACTGAGCCACCCAGGTGCCCCTTAATGTTTTTTTTTAAATGAGTTAATAACTGGCTTTCATTATTTCAGTCTAAAGAATAGGAACAAACTAGAGTTTCTTCCATCTCCAAAATTGCATTATTTTTCTATAATTGCTCAATGATCTATAATACAAGTGTTTATGAAAACTGTAGTATATCATTTAGGAATTCTTTCTGACTGATAGTAACAGATACCCCAAATAACAGTGTCTTTAATAAGACCCGAGTTTACTTTTCTCTCATAGAAAAGATAGAGATGGGCAGCCAGTCATCAAGGACTCAAGATCCCACTTTTCCCTGTTCTACAACCCTTATTGAATGGCTACTCTCCTCTAGGTTGCTTTATGGTCCTTAACGGCTACTGAAGCTCCTGTCATTAAATAAATATTCCAAGCAGCTGGAAGGAAGAAAGAACAAAATAAGCAAAAGGACATTGCTCTAGGGAAAATCAGCTTCCTTTCATGTCCCAACCACTGACTTGCACATGTGACTCACACCTGGGAGGGAGGCTGGGAAATACAGACTTACAACTGGGCAAACTGCCAAACCCTCAAAATACAGGGGTGGCCCGCTGAGGAGGAAGAGAGAATGGGTATTGGGTGGTCCGAGGGAAATCTCTACCATCCTTGGTGAGTGCCCTCTTGATGTCAGCATCTTACAGAAGATCAGGACTGGCTCTTAGAGGCAGCCCTTCTTTGAAATTTGGTTCTTTATGTCATCTGCTGTGTGACAGCATACAAGTAACCAATTGGGACATCAGAATACACACACACACACACACACGCACACACACACACGCACACACACACACAAATGACGGCCCATGCAGTAAGTCTGATCTTAATATGGGCTAAGTATCTAATCACTGTGTTAAAAGAAAACCTTGGACTATTAGAATTATCCTTAAAAATCTTTTAATTTGGGGTGCCTGGGTGGCTCAGTCGGTTAAGCGTCTGCCTTCAGCTTGAGTCATGATCCCAGGGTCCTGGGATCGAGCCCTGCATTGGGCTCCCTGCTCCGTGGGAAGCCTGCTTCTCCCTCTCCCATTCCCCCTGCTTGTGTTCCTTCTCTCGCTGTGTCTCTCTCTGTCAAATAAATAAATAAAAAATCTTTTAAAAAAAAAATCTTTTAATTTAGTCATGAAGATTGAGCATTTTCTCACCTCCTTTTTCCTGTGTTGAACAAAAACATATGGGTTTTCACCCATGAGAATCCCAGTGTATGATGTTCCCACCATGAAAGCACTAGAGGGCCCAAGACCCACCTGGCAGCACCACATGGATTTCTCCCAGCTCCGCTCTGACCCCTGGACACACAGAAGGTGAACTGAAGATTAACATTTAAAAGGCAACCATTTTAATCCTTAGCTGCTCTCAATCTTTGTAGTTTACCACATGACGATATTTCGATTTGGTAAGTTAAAATTCTGTATGTGATTCCATCACACTTATTCTGATTGTTCAGTTTCAAAGTCTGATAAGATACTCCAATGTGCACGGACTATTGCCCAGCATGTGATGGGTATGTAGGTGATCCTGAGTAAACGTCTGGACACACTAAACCTTGTTCTGTTTCTGTAAGTCTGTGCTATCCTCTGGCTGTCAGACAGTCTCCACTAAGTTGTTGGCTGTAATTTGTCCTTCTAATAGGGGCCTCATGCCTTCCTAATAGTGGCATTTTGGACATATCAGGCAGTGGAAGAGAGATTATTTTTAAGGGACAAGCATACTCATCACCCTACACAAAATCAATCTGCTTGATTCTATAGAGATCTTGGACTTTAAGAGAGGTTGATATTCTGGGTAGTTTTTCATTTCAGTTGCTTTTATATTTTTAAGAGAATATTGAACTGTTTCCACGGTGACATTTCATAATCACAGCGTCTGGAGCAGAAAACGCCATAATAGCGAAGCTGGAGGCTTTCTACATAAATCACCAAGGAGTTTGGATGGTGCTGCCCAGCTCCCATGCACCACCCACTCTGAGTCTCATGGACAGTAACCAAGACCCAAAAGACAAGCGACACAAGCCCCAGGGAGCTTTTATGTTCTGGAAAACCCAGGCAATAATAGCAAATTATTTATGTCTTTGGATAATTTTAAAATCGTACCTCTTTCTTCCCTTTATTTTTTTTTAAACCTGGAAGAGCTATTATTTATGGACTTGTACCATCTTCCTTTCTGACCCTAGAACAGAAAGAAAAAAGTAGTAAGGATGAAAAGGAAACCTGAATTTAAACATGATACATTTTCATCCCTCCAAACACACACAAAAAAATGGTTTGTCAGTTTGAGTAAGGACGTGTAAAAGGATCAGGGCAATGCCTAAAATCCATCCTGAGTTCTCAGATTCTGGTCCTGGCTGTGCCAAAAATTGGCAATAATCTTGGGTAAGAGAAGAGCTAGTCTCTCTGCCTATATACCTGTGCATGAAACAAGTAGCTTGGAATAGGCTCTGTTACAGAAATTGTGTTCCAGGGAAGAATATTATGTTCCATTTTGCAGCTAAATAATTTCAGGAAAATCTGTGTATTCTTCCCCCCCACCCACCCCCGTTGTAGGGTCACAGTCTCAGTACTGCATTACAGGCTATAAGAAAATCCATGATGGTTTAAAATGAAAGGAAGTGTCTCTGGAATTTATTTGACCAAATATCTGATTTTCCTCCGGTTTACATCTTAACTTCTTACAGACCTAAGTTTCTTGTGGAACACAGTTTCACAAACCCTTAAATTGATTAAAATGATAGTTAAAGACCTTGGTGGGTTTAAAATATTGGCATTTTATGACTTGGTAACACTCCATTAAATAGCACATCAGAGCAGTTACCCTATGTGATAACTGACGTTCATTATGATGACCTGCACATTTTTAGGATGCTGAAGGGCAGTCTGAGCCAACGAAGAAAGATTAAATTTATGTTCCTCATGGTTTGGGACTGGGTGCCTTTTAATACCCGAATCCTTTAAACATGAGCAGTGTGTGTGTGTGTGTGTATTCTTTGTGTATTCTACTAAAAGTTGAAAATTTTAAACTGTATGTATTTTTGGTTGCACACACAATCTACAGTTGAGGTCTAAACAGAATCCTGCTAAAGGGGAAAAAGTAGGCTGGCACCCAAAATCCTTCCAGTAAGTTTTCACACAGGGCTCTGATTAGAGGCATTGAGTTATATGAAAAGTTCATGGTTTGGCAATCCACAGCGATGTAGCTTCCAGGTTCAGATTGAGGACCCTGTAAGTCCTCTGACTGAACCTCAGTTTCCCCATCCCTAAGATGGGAATAACAGGAGCTACCTCTTAGGGTTAAACAGCAAATGGAAAGCATCTGACACAGATGAATTCTATAAAAACCTTCGGTAGGTTTCTGCCTTTCAATGCTTCCTCACGACAGGATCTGTAAGTTCTGAACTTGGATTCTGTACAACCTCTAGTATACACAGTGCTCCATGCTGGTGGGCGTTAACTGCTTTATGGATTAATTCGTTAATTATAAAATTTAATTTTGAAATAAAGTAGGCATTTCCTCTTGCAACGCCCCTTGCTGCTGAGGTCCGTTGGCAGAAGAACTGGAATGTTCTCTTCCTCTGCCCCATCCTAGTTTTTCCTTGGAAACTTCAGATTGGCCCCTCTTCCGGAGGCCTCCTCTGACCACCCTGACTAGTTCATATTCCCTTGACAGCACTGGGTACTTCTCCTTTGGAGCTCATACCAAGTTTCTCTCTGTCTGTCTTCTCTCTCATTTTTTGAATCATTGTTTTGTTTATTTGAGTATAGTTGACACACAATGTTACATTTGTTTCAGGTGTACAGCATAGTGATTGGACAAGCCTATATGCTATGCTGTGCTCACAAGTGTAGCTCCCATCTGTCACCATACAACACTCTTACAGTACCATTCACTCTATTCTCCATCCTGTGCGTTTTATTCTCATGACTTTTCATTCTATAACTGGAAGCCTATACCTCCCACTCCCCTCGTTTTGTAAATCTTTTATTAATATCCCGTCTCCCCAACAAATCTGTATGATGTCTGAGGGCAGAGGTCACGACTGCTTTTGTCCATCAGTTTGATCTCCAGTTCTTGGCACAGTGTTTGGCACACGGAAAAATGCTGAAAAAACAAATGAACAAATGTCCCCTTCCCACTTCTTATAAAGACCTCACTCCTTGCAGATTTTGCCTCGAGGCTGAGCATCATTAATATGCCACAGCCAGAGTTCCGTATGTTCCCTGCTCCAGCATGGGAACATAAATAAATGATGGCTAGAAGGTAACATCCCAGGGGCTTTTGGTCAGGCTTGCTTACAATTGGCTCTCACTGGGACGACAAGAAATGGAGGGCAGGTGAGCCTGGCACAGAAATAGTCTCCATGCTGGGGTCCTTTGCTGGCTGCTGACACAATACAGCTGTTTGCATGGCTTGGCTCACTTTCCAGGTTCTTTACCTCACCGTTGAGCCACTGAACTTCATAGACTTCATTTCTGGTGGGTTCATATATGCCCAAGCTCTGGCCCCCCTACGTTATCTATCCTGGAACACTTGTGACTTGATTGCCTGGCTTCTGACCCATCACTCCCCCGACACCCGAGTCTCCGCTGTGCCGTATTTCCCGGTCCTGGCTCTGTTCCCAGTCCCCTCAACCTGCCGCCACCCACGGTACGGCATGATGGAATGACTCGCTCAATAATATTTGCCTTTGGAAACATAGCCCACAGGCATGATATGCCTGGATTTAAATATCCAAACTGTGTTTTTCTGCTGCAGGAATTAAGGAATTGCGGTCTCCAGCACTTTTCCAAACCCAAGCTATGGTGTATTCAGTAGGCTCGGTGCTTTTGTCAGAGACCGTGGATGGCTCTGGTTTTATTTGTCAGCTACTCCCTATTTGACTATGGCTCACTGCCCTGTGTCCTGTCCCCTTCTTCTCTATACCCGAGTGTGGAGATCTTGGGAAGGGCGATTGCTAAATAAAGACCAGTGGTGGCATTTACTTAGAACAGATGGTGACAGAACCCCAAGCTTTCTCTCCCTGAGCATTACTCCAGGAGAATTTTCTAGGTTTGATACAGCTGAGAAAGGATGAATTCAGCCACATTCGCTCTCTAGGCCTGTCTACAAAGAGCGTGTTAAAAACTCATTATTCATTTTTAAAAATAGAGACCTATGCAATGAATTCCACTGCTAGGCTCGTAGTGTGTGCAAGAGCATCGTATTGGAGAGAAACCAGACTAGGTGTCTGGAGATTTGCATTCTACTTCCAGCTTGAAAAAGTTACTTAATTTCTCTGGTCTTATTTTCCTCATCGATTCAGCTGCCTCTAGGTTTACTATTCCCTACTTTACTATGTGCCTAATACTATGCCTAGCTAAAAATACCATGGATAATAACAATTTATCTAGGGCTTATGTGTGCCAGATACCCTTCTAAGCATTTTGAGGTATCCAACAATTCTCTGCACAAATAACTCTGAAACAGAAAGATTAATCCAAGCCCCTTTCAGAAACTTTTTTTAATATACACCTTTTCCCACATATTGCTAAGTTTGTTACCCTCTCTTCCACCTGTCTCCAAAACATTCCCTGCCACTTAATAATACGGTGATCTGCTTGAGTTCTGGGTCTCACTAGATGGTAGGATCCATGTGTTCATTAGTTTTTGTTTTCCCAGCACCTGGCATAAATTCTAGCAGATAAAAGATGTTCAATCAATGTGAGACTGATCAATCACCCAAGCCCATTAACACGTAAGCTCCCTGAGGACACTGGTGCAGTGACTTTGTTTCCTGAGTTATTCTTATTCCCCTGTGCTTAGAATTGTGCCCGGCAAAAGTAGATAAATGCTTAGCAGCTATATTAATCAATTAATGAATGAACAGTATAGGATCTGTTGACAAAGCCAAGTTTACTTCGTTTGAGAGTACAAGACGACTTGAGGGTGTGGAGCAAGAACAAACCTTGAGGCAAGGTAGGTTGTGAATTTCAACACCTGGTAGGCACCAGGAGCCGGGAGGGGGTTCTCACACTGTGCAATGCAGCAGTTTGTGTTTAGCTGGATGGCTTGTTCATTCCCTTTAAGTACAGCAACGATGAAGGAGAATTGGATCTCAAGCTGCTGCAAGGAATAAAAATTGATATTTCTTCTCCTTGAATAAGCAAGCCTCACTCAAAGCTTTGATTCTTTGACTATTAGAAAGCCCATGATCAGTCAGTCAGGCAAAGCCCACGTGCATGTTTATGGGGGGGGGGGGCAGGTTGCAAGTGAATCTGGGAAAGGCTGCCGCCGCCACGCAGATGATATCTCTGCCCGCCGTTTTGAATTGTGGCAACTGCTACGGCTCCAGGCTCCTGTCCCGGCCCCCTCTTTTAATCTACATCCTTTTATCTTTCTCATTTCACATTTGTTTTCTGCTCTGCTTGGTTCTGATGCTACAAATTAAAAACAAGCAACAAATCGTATTTTAGATCTGCACAGCCCAATCTTCAACCTGTCATTGACTTTCCCGAGAGGATTCCTGGGGAGAAAAGTCCCCCAGGAGAACCTTCTGGGTTCAGAAAACCAAAGGGACCATAGATATCAGGAGCTGCTGATTGGAGTCCAGGCTGCTGGAGCCTTTGGTTACATAACAGAAAGAAAGAAGTAACAAAACCAGCAATTCCTAAAGCTGCGTTGCATGTTTGGAGACTAGATCGTTATATCTTAGGCTATTTTGCCAACCTCTGCGTTTTGATTGGGATATCACCTTAAAATGAGGAAGTATAACAAGATGTGCAGTGTGATTAAAAAAAGATCCTTAAATGGGGAGTTAGTAGACAGGCTTTGTGCTCTGCCCACTACTTCCCTAGTGACCTTGAAAAACACCTCACTTGGCTCTTGAAAACGGACACTAACATATCGTATTGTGCGTATTGAGACTTAACCACGTGAGGCCCAAGTAACTATAGCAGGAAAGGGAAAGAGGCTAGCACTGAGAATCCCCTGACCAATGTCTCTACCTCCTTCAGGTGTCCGTGCAAACGCCTCTCACATAGAAGATGAGAAGAATGATCATGGTCATGATCGCAGCCACTACTAATATTTGAGAATGTTCTTTGTGCCACACACTGTGCTTAGTGCTTTATAATCATCCAATCATTTAATCCTTACAACACCAGCATGAGGTGAGAATGGATATCCCCAAAATATCAGTAAAGAGATGTGGTCGAAGAGGGACTCAAAAATTGACTCCCCAAACTAGGCCAGGGTCTGCTGTTTTACCCTGAACTTTTCTTCATATCAGTTATCACAGCTCATAACTATATATTGATGTGACTTTTTCCAGTGCCTGTCTTCTCATTAGATTACAAAATCCACTAGGAGCATGAGCTATAACTGTTTGCTGACTTTTTTGCATGCTAGAATACCTAGCAGATAGTTGGGACTCTATGTAATCACTGAATGAATAACCTGGATTTACTCACTGTCATAACAGCTGGAAGACAGGTGCATTTGCAGGAGTTGAGTATCTGAGGTCACGGGATAGGTACCAGCTCCTAGTGGAGACCATCAGTGAACTTTGGAAGCTTCTTTATGGGGTAGAGGGCAGTCAGTGGTAACGAGAGCTCCAAAAACAAGTGAACCTCTGAAGTGTAGACACATGTCATCCAAGAAATGACAGGTAAGTGATGGGGTCCCAGTTCCAAGACCGCAATCCAAAAAATAAGATTTCAATTCCTAGAAGGCAGAATAGTTTAGTAGGTAAATGTACTGTAGAAACATTGCATGGAAGAAAAACACAAGCCTTGGAGGCAGAAAAGATCTAGCTTTGAACCTTAGCTTGACAATTCACAGCTGTGTGGTGTTGTATCTCTCCGTCGGAACCCTTTTTTTAACATCTTAAAATTACCTAAAATATGGGAATACATCGCATTTTGGAAAGCTGTAGTGACACTTGATAACTGCCTTCTATTTGGCATTTTTATAAGGCAGATGTGTGTTAACATTTTGCACACATTAGCTCACTTACACCTCACAATTGTTCTATAACATGGGTACAATTATCCCCATTTTGCAGGGGAGGACACTGGAAGTCAAATGCTCTTGGCTGGGTGGAGATGCAGGCAGAAGGAGAAGAAACTGGATGGGTACAGACTGTGGAGATCCAGATGGGGAAAAAAATGGTGTATGTGCGTCCATTCCCTACTTCCATTAACAGACCTCATCATGATTTCCGCAGTAAGAACAGGACCGACATCCTCCTCCATCCTGTGGGCCAGGCTGTCAGGATCACTTTGGGAGCTGACATGCCAGATGAAATGCAGTTAACTTCCCGACTCTAGATGGTCCTCAGGTTTGCTTCTGATATTCTCATGCTATCATACAATTGTCCAGTTCAACTCCTCTATCATGGCTTAAGAAAATTCTCAGAAAAGTAGAGGAAATGGTAGAAAGCCTCTAGGTCAGAGCTTAACTGAGTTAGGTAGAAGGTGGTTGACAGAGCTTGTCTGTAGCATTTTCTCCTTTAAGGGGACTCCTTGACTTCCCTCAGGCATACAGAGGCCATCCACCTCTTTCCCTTCCATGAGAAAGCCTGCATTCAGAAGTGCTTCCTGTCCTCTCAGCCTGGGCTCTCAGTGACTGGGAATGACCAAGTGCAACTCACCCATGGGGATACTAATTGTCTCAGAGACCAAATGTTTGAAACAAGAAGAATGTTGTGAGCATCAAATGGATATTAAAAACGTATTTTTTATTTTTTAAGTAGAGAGAGTAGGGGATATGATAGAATCCTCAAATCCCTCTAAAATTATGTCATTTTGATAAAGTACTTAATCTCTATGCAAGGCTAGCCCTGTCCCAGAACAACCCTAAGTTCAAAACTGAATGCTGGGTCCTGGACATCTTGGTTGCAGCCTTATGATTTACACAGCTTAAGGGCTGCAACTGATTTTTTTTCACTCATTCTCAAATGAAAACAGCAACAACAGCCACAGAATTTTCTGCCCATTTGGGCAAAAAGAGATCTGACTTTCATAACATGTAGTTTAGCCCCTGGTAATTTGAAAAGCATGATCTAAGAAATGTTTGCATCAAGCAACTGTATTTTTATCTTGTTCTGTCCCTTTAAACAGGGGGTCTAGCTCCTCCCTACCGAGGGTGGTCTCATGGCTTTTCAAAGGATTAAATGCATGGTCTCAATCCAGAGAGTAAAATATCTAGTTCCACGTAATAGTCAAAATTTCAAATTTAAAAGAAAAACTTCTCCCCATATGCAATCTACATCTTTATAGGTGGAAAATTGCAAATGCTGGATTGGGACACAGAATGCAGATGGCTTCCAATCTCCGTCCCCACCTTGTGCTTCAATTCTTCCTCCATTTTGCTAACCCAGTATGTCTGACTCTTCGGGATTGAGGGTGTAGGGTGTAGTGGAGTAGGGAAGTTCTGGCTTGACTGATAGTGTTGTGAGCTGACATTGTACTTCCTGGGAGATGTTCACTGCTGACTGTCTTCTTTGCTGGGGGGGAAAGGATGGGGGTTTCAGAGAGCTTTTATTTTATTTTTTTGAAGTTTTTATTTAAATTACATTGAGTTAACATATAGTGTTATATTAGTTTCAGGTGTACAGTATAGTGACTCAACACTTCCATACAACACCTGGTGCTCATCACAAGTGCACTCCTTAATCCCCATCACCTATTTCACTGGTGCCCCTGCCCACTTCCACTCTGGGAACCATCAGTTTGTTCTCTAGAGTTAAGAGTCTGTTTCTTGGCTTGCCTCTCTCCTTTTTTTCCCATTTGTAATGATCTGGATGGAGCTAGAGAGTATTATGCTAAGTGAAATAAGTCAGTCCGTAAAAGACAAATACCATAATTTCACTCATATGTGGAATTTAAGAAAGAAAACAAATGATCAGAGAGAGCTTTTATTAATGAGTATCTATAGATCTCTTGAAGGTTAATGCTTCTCTGTTTTGTCTTATTACTGTAGCTCCTTGCTCAATCCCTGGGAACTGGGTACTATATTCCAAGCCTCTTTGGGGGTAAGACCTTTTCAATCTTTCAGGCAGCCTTCCTGGAAATGTCTAAGGTGATCTCATTCCAGTGTTTATCCTACTTGGCCCACATTTGGTCCACTAGAATGGTTCGGGGATCTCTGTTCCTGAGAACCTCCCTGTGGGACCACTGTCTGATCTCCACCTCCAAAACCTCTTCTTTGCTCTTCCATTTAAGGATCTGGCCAACCAGTTTCTCAGGAATGATAAGCAAGCAATCCACTGCAGCATCCCCTTCCCCTACTTCTTAATCCTTCAGAGTCCAAGAAAGACAAAGAAACTTTCTACATAGTCTCCTTAAGGGCCCTCTACCTAGGCTTCAGGTGCGGGACAGGCTCCTGGCAGGGCATCCCCCTTGGCAGGCAGGCTCAGGGCACATTACCATCTCTCTCTAAAAACCATCTCTTGGTCTCTGCTCTGTTTCTCAGCCTCTCCAACTTCACAGTCTGAAGTTGGGGAGGGTTTGGGAGGGGTTGACTGGGGGGAGGAAGTAAAACAACTTATCTGCCATCTCCCTTTTGCAAATCCTGTGCAAGGCTTACTTTAAAATGTAGTGCCTATTTTCTTCATGCTTCAACCAAAACTGACAGGACATTTGAATGTCCTTTTAAACCTGGGATCTTCCCCATCTAACCCTCAGGATTATTTTTCAATCCTGTCATATCTTTTAGGTTTGTCTTTGGAAGGCGTATCTCAACGTGATATTTGTAAAGATGAGCTAATTTCCCAAAGTGTTTTAATATCAATGTTTCATTTGATCTCTTCTCTCATATGTCCTGCACAACTCCCACAGGTGGGCCTCTTCATCTGATTAGGACTTGCATTTAGTGGGTAGTGGGTTCAAGGTTAAAACCCAGGCCCCTTCATCCTCAGTGACCAGCTGCTTTCTACTACTGTTGATGATAATACAAATAACAACAATAATTTTGAACATTTATTGTCTTGTAGACACTGCTTTTAAGTGTAATAGGTATATGAACCCAACAACTTCTACATAGATGATGTTATGGTGCCTATTTTATGGATGGGGACATCACCACCCAGAACAGGTTAAGTCACTTATTCAAGATCACATGATTCGTTAAGGGGCAGAGCAGCTGGGGTCAGAACATACATCCTTAACCCTTCATAAAAGAGAGTACACTTCACATTCAGAGCACTTTGATCTCCACTATCTTGTTGGGTATCTCTCTATGATAAGAAGGGACAAGGATTACTTTCTTTATGGACAGATAAGAAGTACAAGCCATGCAACTGGGTAGGAGACTGACTTGAGGTCACAATGCTAACAGGGGACAGAACCCAAATGTGAACTCAGGTCTCTCAACTCCTCTTCCTGGTTCCCCCTCCCCCCCATATTATGTGGCCTGATGTGACCCTCTGGAGCTGACAGTCCTAACACAGGAAAGAAAGTACTGCCAGGGACTTTTCCAATTATCTAGCCCAGTACTTTTTAAATTAATTTATAGAGCCTCAAGGGGCACAGGAGGAACAGGGAGTAAGAGAGCTTCGAACTAGAGGGAAGCCCTGCTCCAAGCTTAACTAGAGTCTCCACTTCTGTTTTATACATCAGTTTCCACTTAAGATTTTGTCTGAATAAAGAGACATACTGCCTTTATTGATATAAACTGCCAATGAAGACCAACCTCCAATTTAATAAATGGAGAAATTGAGGCCCAGAGAAAAAGAACTCACATCACACAGCAAGTTAGTATAGAGCTGAGTCTAGAAACCAGTCAGTACCCCAGTACTCTGAACCAGCACTTGGCCCCTGGTCCCTGCTGGTCCCCTGTGTGACCAGTGTCACATACCCTGGAGGCAGGCTGGCAGCTGACATATAGGCAGCGTGATTTGTACCCATACCCTGGCAGTAAAACAAATTGATTATGTTTCAATTAATGATACATGCATATGTATGCCAGAAAGAAACACCCTGCCATGCATATGCATATATTATTAATTATGCAACATGCTTTCTTACATTTATATTTTCATAGCTTTTTATAGCATTAATTACTTGGTTAAACTGAAGAAAAATGGAAGGGATGGCATAAACAGGCTTTACTGCCAGGAGGTAATCAAGTGCCAAGTGGCGTGGGGCTGTCTATATGTCAGTAAAACACTTCTTCCGACCTTATGCCTTTGACGGTTGACACATCCACTCACCTCGATTTCTGCTGTGATGTCAGAGTCTGCTATGGTGTCAGGTGCTCCAAAGCCCTGGGCAACTGATGTTCTGTCCTGCCACCTGGGTGTGCAGAGGTATTGGACTGAGTTTGGAGAACTGAGTTAGAACCTCACCTTGATCCCAGCTAGCTGTGTGACTCTGGGTACTGCAATTCCTTGTCTAGGGAGGAGATGTCTTAGCCAATCAGATGAAAGAAGACAAGGAACTGTAGGGAAGGTTGGCTGGGGGTCAGAAGTAAGGAGGGAAGGGAATCTATGCTATAGGAACAATTGTGACCTGTTCTCCTCTCCTATCGTTCCTTCCCTGAGGATCTCCAGGCCATACTGCCCTTCTTTCTGTTCCTTAAATATGCTGCATTCTCTTTCCTCTGAACCTTCTCATACTCTGTTCCCTCTGTCTGCACCCCACTCCCACACTGACCTTTAACTGGTCTTACTCCTATTAGACCTTCAGATCTCTTATAAGCCCCTCAGTTAAATCTTTCTTGTATAAACCTCCTTCACAGCTTCTCCTCTTATAAAAACACACAACAGGATTTATTGCAATTATTCAATATCTACTTGGTAGACTGAACCTCTCTGATGGCAAGAACTATGTCCAGTTCTTGCCTGTTTCCCTAGAGCCCAAGTGCTCAAATATTCTTAAAGGACTGGTTTTTAAAAAGAACAAATACTATATGAATCTGTTTATATGAAATTGTAGGAAATGCAGACTAATCTATAATGAAAGAGCAGGGGACCTGGGACAAGGAGAAGAGAAAGAGATTACAAACAGGCACCAGGAGGCTTTTAGAAGTAATGGATATATTCCATCGCCTGGATTTTGTGATGGTTTTCACAGGTGTATACATGTATCAAAATCATCAAATTGCTTACTTTAAAGAGGTGCCACCTATTGTCTATAACTCAGTAAAGCTATAAAAATATTAAAGCACACACAAAAAACTAAAAATGCCACTATAGGAAAAAAAGAAAAGACTGGTTAAGACATTGAATGTTGCAGAGAGCCAAAAAAAGGTCAGAGTGAAAAATGTCCACTAGATTGGAATGTTTTGAGGTATTTGGGGTAAAATCTGTAGATAGAAACTGAATAGTGGTGAGCAGGCTTTCTAGTTGTCTATTTTTCTGCCCAATCCCTCCCACAGGACAGGGCATCCTTCCCCCAGCCCTAGTGGCTCCCTACACTGTGTATTAATCTGAGAAGGACATTTTGCTTGCAAGGAATGGAAATCACCCTGTGCTAGCTTAGACAGAAAGAGGGAAATTATTACAAGAATTCACTCACGTGTGGAATATAAGAAACACGGCAGAGGATCATGGGGAAGGGAGAGAAAACTGAATGGGAAGTAATCAGAGAGGGAGATGAACCACGAGCGACTCTTAACTACAGAAAACAAACTGAGGGTTGCTGGAGGGAAGCAGGTGGGGGATGGGGTAACTGGGTGATGGGCATTAAGGAGGGCACATGATGTGATGAGCACTGGATATTATAGGCAACTGATGAATTACTGAACTCTACATCTGAAACTAATGATGTACTATATGTTGGCTAATTGAATTTAAATTAAAAACAAAACAAAACAAAAAAGAATGCAGGGGGGCACCTGGGTGGCTCGGTTAAGTGTCTGCCTTTGGTTCCAGCCATGATCTCGGGGTCATGGGACCAAGCCCCACATCTGGTTCCTGCTCAGCAGGGAGCCTAATTCTCCCTCTCCCTCTGCCCCTACCCCCAGCTTGTGTGCGCTCTCTCTCTCAAATTAAAAAAAAAAAAAAAAAAGAATACAGGAATGTCTGAGAAAACTCCCAGGAATGTCACTCCTAGACATTAGGAAAAACCTGGAATAATGATCTGAAATGCTCGCAGAAACCAAGGCACACCTTGGTCTCTAGTTCTTAACTCTTCTTGGAACTTGTGCTTCATCCTTTCTCTCTCTCTCTCTCTCCACAAATTAGATTTTAGGACTCTTCAGTTGACTTAAAAAGCAGAAGGACACACCAGGGCTCGTGGGTGTCTGCAGTCCACCAGCACAAACGTGAGGTCACCTTTAGAGCACAATCCAGATGTTCTGAAAGAGTGAATGTGATTGGTCCAGCTGAGATATGGGGTCCACCTTGCCTGCTCAACCTGGTGAGGAGAATCTTAATATTAAGAGGACACACAACTACTTGGGACTCACTTACTGGCTGGGGGGGGGGGGGGAATGGGAGGACATTTCTTAGAGAAAGGGAGAAGTGGTGATTTGGACAGACTTTCTAAAACTCTCTATTAAAGGTTGCTGTTGGGATCAACCAGATGGGCAAAGTGGGGATTAGAATCTCCCAATTCTCAGATAACACACTTGCACCCAGAAAAGTTAATTCATCTCCCCAAAGCCACATAAGTACAAGGCAGTGTAAGGCCCCCAGACCTTTGACTCTGAGCCCCACCACCTTTACTAGAACACCAGATGGTTCTCCTAAAGCAATCCTGCTCTCAAGAGATTCTAAATCTTATCTGAACTCAGGTGTAAATGAATGCAAATAGCTTAAGGCACATCCCAGCACTTTTGAGAGGAGAAAATGGAGAGGAGGAGAGATGGATTTTTCTTTTAGCAGGAACCAAAGCCCTAACCTGAAGAATACTGTACTAATGGCGATATTTAAGTCATTCTTTACTGTATATGTATTTTTTTTAAGATTTTATTTATTTATTTGAGAGAGAGAGAATGAGAGAGAGAGCACAAGAGGGGGGAGAGTCAGAGGGAGAAGCAGACTCCCCGCTAAGCAGGGAGCCCAATGTGGGACTCGATCCCGGGACTCCAGGATCATGACCTGAGCCGAAGGCAGTAGCTTAACCAACTGAGCCACCCAGGCGCCCTACTGTATATGTATTTTTAAAGGACATCAGAACCTTCTGAAGTCCATGAACTACACTGCACACATAACAATAGATGCACTAATTTTGAACTAGCTGCTATTTCTCTTTACCTTCAAGGTCTTAAAGGAGACAAAGAATATATTTAGTAAAGCATTATCAGAAAGTTCTGCACTCCACAGTTACTTGCAACTTTTTGAAACAAAATGTATCAGAAATCTACTAAGAATACAAACTTTTTTTTAGTGCCCATTTCAGGCCAATCCATCCAATCAAAGAAGCACAAATACTACAGATGGTCGAGAAATAAACAACCATTTCCTGTGTGCTCACCTCAGGTGAACCAAATCCGGAAGCCAGCTGATGTGAGAGCCAGGAAACCAACAATGGATCCTGGAGTGGAAACAAATTGAACTGCTTCTCCCAACCGGGACTCAAAGAACCAGATTTGTCCCTTTCACTCACTGGGTCCTGGTGTCCTTGTGCTTACTTGATACATAGCTCAGTCCTGTGTGCTTGGTGGTAGGAAATTGGTGTGTGAGATGAATCAGATAAGGTTTCTGCTCTCAGAGCTTTAACAATCAAACAGAAGGGGAAGGCATGGATGCAGACACAAAGTACAGAGAAGTGTATTATCCAAAGAGAGATGTGTGCACTCAAATATTTCTGATTTTTCATGCCTCAAATTGAATCCCCTCTTCTACACCCACCTAAAATTGCCTTCCTTTATCAACAAGGGCACTACTGTCCCTCTAGATGTTCACATAACTGGGATTATCTTTGAATTTTCTCTCCTTCACCTCTCATATCAACAGCAATCACAAGTTAAATTGAATTTTGCTTTCAAAATGTATTTTGTAGCTGCCCACTTCCATTCAGCTCCCTTCCGAGTTATCCTTTCACGTTATACCTTCTCTTTATCTGCCAGCAATGGAGGTTTCCTCCTATTTCTACCTGCATTTACACTTACTCCTTTCAAACTCATCCTAAACCCTACTGCCAAAGTGATCTTTACAATGAAAATTTGAGAATATTACTAAGAATCTGACTTTGGTCCCCTTGTCTTTAGGCTCAAAATAGCAATCCCTGAGTCTGCAGAGGGTTCACTGATCGGCCCTTGCCCGGGCTTACCTCTAGAGTCTCACCTCCTGCCACTCACTTGCTTTATCTCTCCCCTCAGGTGTACAGATCACCTTTGGTGTCCTGAGTAAGCCCCATCCTCTCTCACGTGAGGGCATGTGCACAAGCCGTATCCACTGACTGAAATGCATCCTGTCCTCATCTGCTGCTCATTTCCTGGATGAATCTAGGTTAGGTTCCCCGATGTACATTGCTCCTTCATAACATTCACTCCAGTTGTAAATTCATTATTTAACATCCTTTTCCACTAAACTGTTAATCCCATGAGGACAGGGATTGTCTGTTTCATTTACTGCTGCACTGAACTTTTGGCACAGTACCTGACACTCAATACGTCTATGTTGAGTGGAGCCCCAGAACTCAAATGAAGAGTCAGAAAAGTGAGAATAGGGGCACCTGGCTGGCTCAGTTGGAAGAGCTTGCAACTCTTGATCTCGGGGTCATGAGTCTGAGCCCCTCATTTGGTGTAGAGATTACTAAAAAAAGATTAAAAAATAAACTTAAGAGGGAAAAAAAAGAAAAGTGAAAATAAGGTCTAATTGCAGAGGGCTCCAAATGCCAAGCAAAAGTGAGAAAGCTTGTGACCCAAATCCTGTTTGCAAAGGCTTTCCTTCACCCCTTTTGCAGCTGCTCTTTTTCATTGTCCCTGGTGTGAGACCTCGTCTCTTCCACCTTGTCCCTCACCCCCTGCCACTTTGAGGACACTGAAGGTACTTTCTTCATCTCTGTAGCCTCAACAGTTGGCACAAGGCCAGCTACAGAGTGATGCAAATGTCACCCAGCTTAGGCTAGGTTACACTCCATTGGAAAACGACACCCAAATCTCAACAATGGCTTACTTCTTGCTCACACAAAGTTCATTGCAAGTGTAGCTGGGTCTCCAAGGCAGCTGGCTTCCATGCCATGGGCAGGTACAAGACAACTACTGTTATGACAACACATGTTTCCAAGCTCAACATGGCAGGGGACAAGTGAGATTGGCAGATCAAATTCTGGCAAATAAATGATCCCTTCTAGCGGCCCATGTCACTTCTGCCCATACTTTATTAGCCAAAGCAATTCACATGGCTGTGCCTAACATCAAGGAGGAGCCATACATATGTGTGTGTGCATGTGTGTGTGTGTATACATATACATGTCATTTCTTTCTCCATTTTTCTAGAAATAGAGGTGAAATTCGTATCAGTAAACAGTAGTAACACCTACCCCAGGACTGAATAAACAATTCAATTGAAAATAAATAGTTAGCAGTGAGTGGTCCTTGCTCTGGAGGAGATGCAGAGCACCTGATAAGGAATGCCATTCTAATTCCAGTTTCGAATAATGGCCCATCACTTCAGGCAATGGTCATCCAGCATTCTAGCCCGCAGTTCCCTAACCTCCTCCCCTCTAATGGTCCTGTCCTTCCTCATCTACTCACCATCATGGTCATAACCTAGACCTCATCAGTTCCTCTCATTTCAAATCCCCCTGACTCTCAATTTCAAGCCCATCTACCACCTCCTATATTTCCAGCACATTCCCTTAGATTCCCTGTCTCCAGCCACCCTTCGAATCCACCTAGATTTTCAATCCATTGGTCATGTTACAGGATTGGTCATGTCTCAGCTGCAAAACAGGATGCTGGTGCCGTTTTATCTCAGCTGTCCCAGCTCCCTGTTTTCTAGTTGGGGATCCTGGCCCTGACTACATAAGTGTCCAACTAACTCCTAACACTCTTGCATTTGTACTGTCCTTAGTCCCTTGCCCTATGGCCTCACTTGCCTCCCTACCTAGCTTAAATTATACAATCCATCATTATACTCCTTCTCTTTGGCACATCTTAGTTCCCCTTCCCATGTCCCAAACCCCCCAGTGCATATTCTTTCATCACATTCACCTGCCTAAGCTACAATCCTGGTTAAATGGAACCCTTCACCTATTCAGGGGCAGAACTTGTACAAAGCCACAAAATAAACTCAGCCACAATTACCGGCTTTTCTTTAAACTTGTGATCACTAAGTAAGTTCTTAATGCTGCCTAGAAATCCTGCTACATTTCCCCTGTCCCTTCTCCTTCCCACTCTTCCTGATAATTATTTCATACTTCCTCATTTCTTCTCAAACCCCCAACACCTTCTCCATCTTTACTCACAGCTCCTGACCTCACTTGCTACTTCACAAAAATGAAGTCTTCAGAAAAGAGCATCATGAACCTCTCACCTATGCAGGGACTTGATTCCAGTGCAGCTCTCTCCTGTGCCACGCCCCCTCCCCAGTGGAGCCATTGGCATGTGGACAAGCTGTTATTACTCAGGCTTCCCCCTCGTCAATATCACCCTTTTTCTAGCTCTCCTGAGCCTTCCCTGAAAGACATAGCGAACCTGCCCGTCTTCAATTTCTCTCCTTCTGTTCAATCCACACCAATGAGATTGTTTTCTTCTCATTTTGCAAAAACTCTTCTCACTAAAGTTAACAGTGACACCCCCCCACACACACCTTGAAACCCAGTGGCCACTTCTCAGTCCTAATACTGCATGTTCCCACCAGCAGCATGTACACGGGGCTTCCTCCTTTTCTCCTTGCAGAACTTTTCTTCACTGGGTTTCCAGGATGCCACACTCACCAGGTTTGCTCCCACACTGGGTGCTTTCTTTGCCTCTTGTGCTGCATCATCTGCATCTCCCGGACATCTGAATGTTGAAGTGCTCCAGGGCTCAGTCCCTGAACAGCTTCTCTTTTATATCTATGCTCACTCTCTAGTTGATTTCATCGAGTCTCCTTGCTTTAAATATCATCCTTATGGGGGCACCTGGGTGGCTCAGTCGTTAAGTGTCTGCCTTCAGCTCAGGTCATGATCCCAGAGTCCTGAGATCGAGCCCCACATCGGGCTCCCTGCTCCGCGGGAAGCCTGCTTCTCCCTCTCCCACTCCCTCTGCTTGTGTTCCCTCTCTCACTGTGTCTCTGTCAAATAAATAAATAAAATCTTAAAAAAAAAAAATAAATATCATCCTTATGCAGCCAAGTGCATATCCCCAGCCTAGATTTCTCCCATAGACTCCAAAGTCACATAGTTAACTTCCTACCTAACATCTCCACTTGAATGTTTATTAGGCATTTTAAATTAGGCATACATCTAAAAATGAGCTCATGAAATTTCTCCCCCCCCCCAAAAAAACATGTTTTATTAATGGTAATACCCTCGCTCTAGTTGCCTTGGTATAATTCTTAACTCCTCTCTCTCATTCTTCGCTTCCAGGATTTTTGCAAATCTTATCTGTTCTACCTTCAAAATATATCCAGAACTCAATTACTTTTTATCAAATCCTGTACCACCAGATCCACCATCGGCGTTTGATTATCACAACAGGATTCTAACCAATCGCTGAGCTTCTGCCCTTGTCCCCCACCTTAGCCTATTTCAACACAACAGACTGACCAATGTCACCTGGCACTGCCCCTTTACCATGAGTTCTTACTTTAATCAAAATAAAAATCCAGGTCCTTACTTTAACTCACAAAGCCACACATGGGCTGGACCCCCTTTTCCCCTCTGACCTCATATCTTAATCTTTTCCTCCTCATGCTCTCCAGGTCAGCCACACTAGCTTCCTTGCCATTCTCCCACACCCCAGGCATGCCCCCATCTCTAAGCACCCCCACTCATCTCCCTTTTGCCTGGGATGCCCTCTCCTGGGTATGTGCATGGCTAGCTCCTTCACCTCCTTTGGGTTTTAATTCAAAAGACATATTTACAGTAAGATTTCCCTAGGCCACTCTATCTAAAATTTCGCCCTACCCATGATACTTTATATACCCTTACCTTGCAATAATTTTTATCCCTAAAATGCATCACTATTTAACATACTCTAGACTATACCTATTTATCTTGGTTATTGCCCTTCTACTAGATTAAAAGTTCCATGAAGGCAGGAATATTTGTCTACTTTGTTCATTGTTGTTTTCCCAGCTGCTAAAACAGTGTCTGGCATAAATGAGCCTCTCAACATGTATTTGTTGCATGAATCAATTATTTTCAGGAATATTACTCTGGGTGCACTGGGCAGACTATGTAATCTAGAAAGGATAGGCTGGCCCAGCAGAAAGAACACTGACCTAAGAGTCTAGGAGACAAGGAATTTAGTTCCTGTTCTTTTGCTAATTTGCTGTGTGTCCTTGTGCAAATCTACACAGGTCTATTTTGTCTTGTAACATAAGTGAACTGGGCTGGATGATTTTCTGTGTTCCACTCAGCTCATAAAGTAGCAGAATGTGAAGGCTGAAGTAATAGGAGAGCTATTTGTTGCATGGATTTAATGAGATGATTTATGCTCTAGGACTTTTCCATCTTTTTGGTCTGTGGCTTATAGCAGGTATGTCAAAAATTCATTTGGATGTCAATCCCTCATTTTCTTCTTCAGCTGGCTGTATGCACAGACCAACTTGGAAATCCCAGACCACCCACCTTGAGTCTTGGATCTTGGTTAGCTTTGTTACCTCTCTAAATCTTTGGTTCCTCTCTACACCCTGTGTCTGATCTTAGCATATAAAGTGATTGAGAGAAGAATCAGAGTTCAGAATAGGGCTCTTAAACTTCAACTACGTTGCCACCCAGGCTGCCTCTTCCACGAAGGTGTAAGTGGTTGCTCTCAACATGACTGTGATTTGTGTGTTGCAGGCCTTTTCAACAGGGAACAGTGAGTGAATGCTGTCCATTCAGCATATCATACTGTCATTTCTGAGTTTTGCATCAATCACTTTGCAGACCTTGGCTGTTATTATGGCCTTGAATTAAAAAGGGGTCATGAGAACACTGTGGAAAGCTATTCTTGTAGGCACTCCACAAGCATTCACTAATGACCAGTAATGGAAACTGAGTTGGGTCTGGGCTTCAGAATCTCCTCTCCTACTGGCTAGCTACCTGCATGAACTTCAACATGGAACACAACGGTTCTCAATCTCTATTTCTTATGCCAGACTTGAAAGTCATTCCTGACACCCCTCTCTCTTTCCCTTATACCCTAAATTTGTCAGTCACCAAATTCCGTTGGTTAAATTTGCATCCTGAATATCTTTAGACTCCACCCACTCTGTCCTTTTCTCTCTTGGACTTCTGTCACGGGCTGTCTAAGCATGATGTTACTTTCTTCCTTAGCTTTCCCTTGCCCTTAGGCTGTAGTCCCACAACATGAAGAATGACTGCAGAGGGAATCTGAGCTGGCCCCCTATGCTCATCAGTCTTCCCTCAGGGCTTTTGAGCCCTCTGGTCTTTAACTTCTCTCTGTCAGGAATGTTCTTCTCTCAAGTCTCTTCACCAATTTACTGTTGCTCATGCTTCAGGTCCCTATTTCAATATTATTTTCTCACAGAAACTTCTGAGAAAGTTAAGTCTCCTTGTTATAAACTCTCACAGCACTGTTTTACTTTTGTGGCACTTCTCACAAATACAATTAAACACACACTTTCCTGTTATTAATTCTTTAGTTTGTCACTCCCATTAGATGTCAAGCTCTATGAAGGCAGGAATCTATTAGTCTTATTGACCATTGTCCACTCAATACACTCAATGCCTGGCATACATTACTGTCTCGAATGTATTCTTGAATAACTGAAGGGATAAAATGAAGGTGATACCACTTCTCTCTCATACAGTTGTGAGGATTCAGTGAATTAATGCCCATAATATTCTTAGCACAGTGCGTGGCACATATTCACATATTCAGTGAGTTATAACTATTTCCTGAATAATAATATAGACACTAGTCATAAAGTACATGGTTAAGACCAAATACTGGGGACATTAAGGAAAGGGAAAAAGCCATCAGGATAAAAAGAGTTAGGAAAATCTGATATTTTCTCTACTCTCTTTTGTTGACTTTAGGGCTTGGTGCTAAAGTCCTAACTGTGCTGCCCTGATCTAAGTACAGTCCACGCTCTTTCCTCTCAGCAGAGACCCTCAGTGCTCTTCCACAATCTTTTATTTCCATTCCCAATTGACAGCCTATTGCTGTCCTGACAGAGGATCCTCTGAGCTTGTTCTGCTTAAGCTCCCAGATAGAACCACTTCCCATATACTAGCTGATGTTTGTGCCTTCTGCCTCTCTGAGTCCATGAGAAACCAGAACACATCCCTCCACTTGTTCCTGGTCTTCTGTTCCCAGTGTCCACTCTTCTATCTCTGAGGGTATTTTATTCCCATTCGCTGAAGCAGAATTAACATGAGACAGGGAAGCATCAAAATCCTAGAGGAGAACACACGCAGAAACTTCTTTGACCTCAGCTGTAGCAACTTCTTACTAGACATGTCACCATAGGCAATGGAAACAAAAGCAAAAATGAACTACTAGAACTTCATCAAGATACAAAGCTTCTGCACAGCAAAGGAAACAGTCAACAAAACTAAAAGGCATCCTAAAGAATGGGAGAAGATATTTGCAAATGACATATCTGATAAAGGGCTAGTATCCCAAATCTATAAAGAACTTATCAAATGCAACACCCAAAAAACAAATAACCCAGTTAAGAAATGGGCAGAAGCCATGAATAGACACTTTTCCAAAAAAGCCATCCAGATGGCTAACAGGCACATGAAAAGATGCTCAACACCTCTCATCATCAGGGAAATACAAATCAAAACCATAATGAGATACCATCTCACACCTGTCAGGATGGCTAAAATTAACAACACAAGAAATAAAAGGTGTTGGTGAGGATGTGGAGGAACAGGAACCCTCTTGCACTGTTGTGGGAATGCAACTGGTGCAGCCACTCTGGAGAACAGTATGAAGGTTCCTCAAAATGTTAAAAATAGAACTACCCTACTATTCAGCAATTGCACTACTAGGTATTTACCCAAAGGATACAAAACTACAGATTCAAAGGGATACATGCACCCCGATGTTTATAGCAGCTTTATCAACAATAGCCAAACTATGGAGAGAACCCAAATGTCCATCAACCAATGAATGGATAAAGAAGATGTGGTATATATGTACAATGGAATATTACTCTGCCATCAAAAAGAATGAAATCTTGCCATTTGCAATGACATGGATGGAGCTACGGTGTATTATGCTAAGTGAAATAAGTTAGTCAGAGAAAAACAAATACCATATGATTTCACTGATATGTGGAATTTAAGAAAGAAAACAAATGAATATATGGGAAAGGGGAAAAAAAAAAAAGGTGAGGGGGAAACAAGCCATAAGAGAGACTCTAAACAACAGAGAACAAACTGAGGGTTGATGGAGGGAGGTGGAAGGGGGATGGGCTAGATGGGTGATGGGTAGTAAGGAGGGCACTTGTTATGATGAGCACTGGGTGTGGTATGTAAGTGATGAATCACTGAATTCTACCACAGAAACCAATATTGTACTGTGTGTAAACTACCTAAAATTAAAATTTAAAAATAATAATAAATAAATAAATTATAAGATTATTGGACAGGAAATAAAATAGTACTGGGGCACCTGGGTGGCTCAGTCGTTAAGTGTCTGCCTTCGGCTCAGGTCATGATCCCAGGGTCCTGGGATCGAGCCCCACGTCGGGCTCTCTGCTCGGCGGAAAGCCTGCTTCTCCCTCTCCCACTTCCCCTGCTTGTGTTCCCTCTCTCGCTGTCTCTCTGTCAAATAAATAAATAAAATCTTTTAAAAAATAAATAAATAAAATAAATAAAATAATCTAATACTTCCTTTCAAAAGTGCATTTCTGATGTAGAGTGAGATATTGAAAAATGAAGGATTTGGCCTTCAAAGTTAGTGAGCTGAATTTGATTAGTACCTAAAGAAAAAGTGAGAAAAAAAAATGTATATATCATTTTTTCCTCCCTCATTTCAAATCTTGATGGTATAAACAAGAAATAGAAGTTTATCCTGGGATGCCTGGGTGGCTCATTCGGTTAAGCTTCTGCCTTTGGCTCAGGTCATGATCCCAGGGTCCTGGGATTGAGTCCCACATCAGGCTCCTTGTTCAACAGGGAGCCTGCTTCTCCCTCTGCCTGCTCTGCCTGCCGCTCCCCCTGCTTGTTCTCTCTCTCTCTTTCTCTCTCTCTCTCTCGGACAAATAAATAAATAAATAAAATCTTAAAAAAAAAAAAAAAAGAAATAGAAGTTTATCCTGCTGCAGAATTAGTGAACTCTTGCAAAACTGACCTGATCAAAGTCTTTAAATCTCATGGAATTCCAGACTTCAGAAGGTTTTAGGAGTTTAGAAAAGGTTGAAGCCTTGGGTCAATGAGCTGAATATCCCCACTTGCTGTTAGACTGAACAATAGATGATTTAAATAAGATCTATTAACCTGGCAAAATAAAAGCATCCTTCTGAGAACTGGCTGTGCCTCCCCACTGGGAAGAGTGTACCCCATTCTTAAAAAAATAAAAAATAAAAACAACCACAATATCATTATCACATGTAAAAAATCAACAGTTTTAAAAAATATCAAATATCCTTTCAGGGCTCAAATATCCTATCAGGGCTCAAATATCCCACATGATTCTAAAATTCTTTTTGTTTATTCAAATCATTATCCAAACAAGGTCTGAACATTGCATTTGGTTGACATGTCTATTGAATCTTCTGTGACCTATAAGCTTTTGTTCCCATCTATTTTTGCTGCTTCTGCAATTTATTTGTTGAAGAAACTAATAATTTGTTCTGGAGAGATTTCCATATTCTGGATTTTACTGATTGCATCTCCATGTCTGTTCTCTTGAATCTTGCATTTGTCTTCCTCCATTTGACACTTATTTCGGTAGATAAATGTGTTCAATATTTCCCCACTCCACCCCAACAAAAGGAATACAAAGTATATCCATGATAAAACACATAAGCTATGATCTCATTCAAATAAATGTAGATATGTGAATGTCTACATATTGTTAACCTTAAAAATAAAACCGTCAGTTATTTCAACAGCAAAAGATGTGTTTATTAGGGAGTATCAGAGAATTGCAATCTGAGACAAGGAAGTTATAGCAAAACTATAGGCAAATCCACCAAACAAGAGAGGAACATTATTTTACAGAGAAGGAGGAAATTGGGAGGGGTCGTTTTGAACAAAAGTCCACTGGAGAGAAGCTAGAGTCCAGTTGATGGCAGTTTCTCATTGGGTGATTTGCAGGGATAGTTATTTTTCTATAGAAATTGCAATGTACACCTTTCGCTTTGGGGGCTGGTACTTGATGATTCTTTCCTGTTGAGATTCTTCTGTAAGGAGTCTGTAATTGACAGTTTTTCCTGTAATTGACAATTGAGTGGTAGCGCTCCCCCTACCAGCCCTGCTTCTAGTATCCTGAGTCCCCTTTAGTGAGATTTCCCTTTATTAACTTTCACAGTATGTATGAAGAGATGTTGAAACAAGTAGCCACAGAAGTGTTGATAGTGGTTGTCTCAGTGGGTAAGGTTTTTAGTGGACTTGAACTTTCATACTTTTATGTGTTAACATTTGCTGTAATGAGTAGGTATTTACATAATCTTAATGTGTGGCTATTTTTTGAAATGAGGAAAATAAAAATCCTAACTATCCTACTTCCTCTCCATTCCTGATCTATTTCACAACTTCTCTTTTGTTGAGTTCTATTTCTCTTTCATAAGTTCACTTTCTTGAATAAATGATTGAGATTCATTGATTTTACATTTTTTCATTCAACAAATGTTTTTGAATATTTGCTAAATCCAGATACAAAGATTTAAAGCTCTGGGCTGCCCTAAACAAGTGTGTTATAAAGTAAACCTGAACAAGCTGAGGCAGTTCTTCAGTCCTGGTGGCTCCAGTCGCCCCTGATGAATTTCAAAATAAAGTCCAAATGCTACATTATAACATACAAAGGTGGTCCTGATCTGACCCTGCACAACTCACTACAGCTACAGCTCATCCTTTTCCACTCCAACCACTCTGAACTACTCTAGCTCTTTTTTCAAAAAGATTTATTTACTTATTTGAGAGAGAGAGAGAGGAGGGGCAGAGGAAGAGGGAAAATCTCAAGCAGACTCCCCACTGAGCAGGGAGCCGATGCGAAGATCCATCTCAGGACCCCGAGATCATGACCTGAGCTGAAGTGAGGAGCCCGATGCTCAACTGACTGAGCCACCCACGTGACCCTGAACTACTCTAGCTCCTTGGACTCACCATGATTTCTCTTGGCTCTAAGACTTTGCTCACACTGATCTTTCTGTTGGGAAAAGTGTTTCCTTTTTTACCAACTCACATCCCCAACTCACATGGCTGACTCCAATTCATCCATCATCCTTTAAAATTCAACTTGTATTTCACCTCCTCTAGGAAGCATTCCCTGAGGTGATTCCATCACATCCCACGCATGCTTCTATCACAGATATAATGAATTGCCACATTACATGCTATTGGTGTGTACATTTAAGCACCAGACTGTGAGCTGCAGGAAGGCAGGGAACCCTGTTCTAGCACTTTCTCTCATCCTCACACTGCATCATGACATACATGTACTCCATAAGTAGATTTGAATGCATGAATGAGAGGCCACTTACTTAGTGACAGTTGCTTTCTTGAGACCTCCCACTGTACTATATATCATCAAATCCAGTGGCTCCTTCTCAGCCCAGTCTTCTCCACAGGCTTTAACACCGCTGTCCACCTTTTCCTTCTCAGAAATCCTCTCTTCTTTGGTTTCCATGACAACATATTCTCCTTGTACTCTTCTAGCTCCTGGAATCTCTCCTTTAACATATCTTTTTCTCCCTAAGACCCCTAAAGTATTGATAGTTTCCAAGGTTCAGTCTTTAGGCTTTGTCTCTCTTCACTTTATATCTTCCCTTGGAAAACCTGGCCAAGTAGATGCCACCCAAGACTCAGAGGCTCGCCCTGACTTTTGATCCTGAATTCCTGACCTAGCTTTCTCATGGCCAAATTTCCACAAAGATGTACTGTAGGATAGTGAGCTTAGCATATCTAAAAGATTACTCCTCTTTCTTGGCAATCCCTCCCCCATCTCCAGCATGTACACACATACACACACACACACACCTTTTTCACTTTGGTTATCATTCCTATAATTCTGCTGTATTAGGCCTAAAACACCAGCATAAAATATTTCACTCTTCTTTTTCTAACTTCAGTAAATTGAAAATGTTTGCCAATTCTACCCTGTCAAAGTCTAATATCACAACTCCTTTCCTTGAATGAAAAAATTAATATGAACATTTCAACCACATAAAATTCAGAAAATATTGCAACAAACAATTCTGCTGTATCAGAGTCAGTTTTTTTTTTTTTTAAAGATTTTATTTATTTATTTGACAGAGAGAGACACAGCGAGAGAGGGAACACAAGCAGGGGGAGTGCGAGAGGGAGAAGCAGGCTTCCTGCGGAGCAGGGAGCCTGATGTGGGGCTCGGTCCCAGGACTCTGGGATCCTGACCCGAGCCAAAGGCAGGCGCTTAATGACTGAGCCACCCAGGCGCCCCAGAGTCAGTTTTTTTTTCTTCAAAAAATAAAATGTAATTACAGCTAAAACAACCCTTATGCTGTCCAATTCCCTTACCCTTCCCTAATGTCCCTTGCCCTCTGTCCCTAGGTGCCAGGAGGAAACCTTCCCTCCAAGCTACGATAATCAAAAGTGTCTCCAGACATTGCCAAATATCCTCCAGGGGGCAAAACTACCCCCCTCAACTACTGCTGCTCACTATCAAGTGAACTATACTGCTTTAAGCCCTGACCCTCACCCACATGTTGAAATCACCCCCCGCACACACACACACACACACACACACACACACACACACACACACATCTTAGACTCAAGCTATAAGGAGCTGCCTGATTTACCCTGACTCCCCACCTTACGATCATTACCAGGTCTGGGACTGAATCTGTGGAGGCTGAGTTTCGCCTTGACTAAAAGCTACGTTTGAGCGGAGGCTAGACTTAAAGTTCAGAAAAACAAAGCTATTTACTGCAAGAGAAGAGGGTACACCCTGGTTGGGAGAGAACAGCTTCAATATTTTCTTCTCAGAAACTTCCGTGGAAGTGGGTGGTGCAACTCAGTAAGAAGCAAGCATGAGGAATGAAAGGCTCTGAGAAGGAAAGAGGCTACAAGGGTTGGACTCATTGGCCCTAATAGGGAACATCTGAGTATTTACTATGTTTCAGACACTCTGTTACAGTTACTAACCTCAAAACAGATTTCTGATGTCCACATTATCACCACCACCCTACAGGTGAAAAAAATGACGGAAAAGATGAGGTGATTTTCCCAAGGCCCCACAGTTCCTGATGAGCAGAGCTGGGATTCAAACACAGGGATTTGGGCTCTACAGCCTGAAATCTCACCTATGCTATCACACTCTCTCTTAGGAAGAAGTGCTTTCCTGAGCTCAGCTTTCTCAGCCTGAAATAAAGGGGCGCTTGGCTGGATGGGCCTTCCTGCAAGGGATTAGAGCATTCAGAACCAGTTCTCCCACATATTCCAAACCTGTGGGGCTAAACATGATGCAGATTCATTTTGAAGCTAAGCTCTAGAAGGTTTGGGTAGCAGCTCCGTCAAGGATGTCCTCAGGCAGCCTTGAATGTCTAGTCTCTTCACTGCCCTCCTGCTTTGGGTGAAAGGGTCTTCTTTATAAGGCTCCAAAGATTCCTCTTTGAACCTTCACATTATCTTCCTGCACTGACCTTGGACCTTCCTGTTCAGTCACTGGTATTTATCTCCCAGGTTGCGTAGACATCTCCATGTCCTCCCCAGATTTGTTTTATTTTCCTCAGTAAAGAAAACAGGCTAGGGGCGCCTGGGTGGCTCAGTCGTTGAGCGGCTGCCTTCGGCTCGGGTCATGATCCCAGGATCCTGGGATCGAGCCCCACATCGAGCTCCCTGCTCGGCAGGAGGCCTGCTTCTCCCTCTCCCACTCCCCCTGCTTGTGTTCCCTCTCTCACTGTGTCTCTCTCTGTCAAATAAATAAATAAAAATCTTTAAAAAAAAAAAAAAAAGAAAAAGAAAACAGGCTAGAAGCTGCTTTTCTCATCCTAAGTATACAGTTAAGTGCTGGCCCAAATATGATGCCAGTACAGCTTAGCTAACGTAACCATGTACTGCATGTCAACTGTTTATGAGGCATTGTGCCAAATACTACATGCAGCTTCTCCTGTAGTCCTCACAAACCCCTCTGAGGTACTTTTATCCCCATTTTATGGATAGGCAAAAGGAGGCTCAGAGAGCTAAAGTACCTTGCCCAGGGTCACATGCTAATAAGCCTCTAGCTAGTCTTCCAATCCAAGCATTATGACTCCGGAACTCATGTTCTAAATATTAGCAGGGAGAAAAGTTATCATGTGGGTTACATTTGGCAAACATGGCTTTGACACCTACTGTTATAGACTAACTTCTGGGCCATCTCCGAAGTGGTCAAAGTGTCCTTGAGAAATAATGCTAGTTACCTGTTGCTGCTGCTCACTCCAGAGGCAGAAGTCAGAGGGCCCCTCCTCATTCTTCCGGGCAACCTGTCCATTTTTTGTTTCAGTGCTCCCGCCCCTGATGTGGCCACCCCTTCCGGTTCCGGCGCTGTGTCCAGGACGTGCCTCAGGTCCTCCCTGAAGAGAGCATGCAGGAGCTAGACTTGGGGAGAAAGGCCACAGAGTGCTAGAATCGTCCTGGCCCCTGGGTGAGGAAGAGTGGCGCCACCCCGCGTGTGCTGCTCATCTCCGTCCCTGGAGGTCAGTGAGGCACCGGACCCGGACTGGGGACAGGGAGCTGGCAGACACCCTGGAGGCTGGCTCCAGCCTGCAGCTTCGGAGGTTGCCTGCTGCTTCTTCCTCCACCGCTCCTCGATGTGCCTCCCTGGGAACATGAGGAACTGGAACAGGTGTGCCCTCCCACAGTGGCCAAGCCCTCCTAGTGGCTTTTTTTTTTTCTTCAAAGTGGGTGCCACACCCAGCGTGGAGCCCCAACCCCGAGATCAAGACCTGAGCTGAGATCAGTCAGTCTTAACTGACTGACCCCCTGGGCGCCCCTCTAAAGGCTTTTTGAAGAGGAAATAGTTCAGGCCTCTGATACCCTGGCTCTGCCCCATGAGGTCAGGCGTGACGAACCCCCCTGAACCACCTGCTGGACTTATTCCCATTATTGTCTTTGACGTCAGAATGGAAGAAGCGCTTCTCTTGTGCTCTGGCTACTCGGTGCATGCGACCTCACAGCGTGGGAGAGCGAGTGGCTTTGCTTCCCAGTCAGCCCGCTGAGGCCCTCATTTTCAGGGCTCTAATCCTGGGCCAGGTCATTCTTCTCCCTGTGGCGAGGTCACCGCACCTAGCGATGGGCCAGCTGCCCCTTGGAATTCCCCGGGGAGGGATGGCTTCAGAACTTGGAGAGGCTGAAGGTAAGTCTGAGAGGGGCCTTTGGGAGGCCCATGCAGGGATGACAATGCAGGAAGGGCTGGTCAGTTTTAGAGGGTGCAAAAGGAGGTTAGCTGTTCCTACTGGGGTGTCTGGAGCAGGGGTCCACAAGGAGGAGGAAGTGCTCTATAGCAGAAGGACCCTCTAATACTGTAAAGTGAAAGGGTCCATAGAGAAAGTATGATGATATTCTCTGTCCCGCCTTCCCCCAGATCTTTCCAGTCTTGGGTTGTAGTGCCTTGCTTGACCATCACATACACACAAATAACCACAGCTCTATAGGTGCGTGGGAGAGGAGCACAGCTGTGGTGAAGGAGAGGATTCCCTGAGCCCCACTGGGGAGAACTTTAAGCAGAGGGCTGAATGTCTGACATCCAGGAGGCCCTACACCTTAGGCCATGGATCTTAACTGTCTCTGCTTTTCAAGATGCCGGCCCTGCCAGAGGCTATTGCAGGAACCCCGAGTAGCTGTGCATATCCAAATCAGAGGGAACACAGAAATCTCCAGGGCTGCCTTTTAGACTCTGCCTCCCCAGTTCTGCCTCTGTTCTGATTTCTCACTTCTGCCCTTTATTAGGACATCCTGATAACCCAGAACAGAGCTACCATATGATGATGGGACTGATCATTGTGCACCTGCGGCGCATCCATTCAGGGGGTACACTGGCCGTGAGAACCTATCTTGGCTGCCAGACTAAATGGTGCAGCTGGTGGGGGTTATGTCATCCTAGTGTGTCTTGATCTGACCCTAGAGAGTTGAGGTTGGAGAAGTACATGTTCACATTTAACTTCCAGGGCAAAGGCAGGCACCAGTGGTTGGCACTGAGTGAGGACAGTCGTTGCAGGGTGCTTCCAGATATCATTTGCTCTTTTGAAGCACTTTCCTACCTACTTCATCCCTCTGGGGTCAGAGTACCACATTGCTCCCACAAACTATGGTACCTGCTGGTGTCAGGAAGGCGACTCTAGAGACCCCTCCTTATTGAAAGAACTCTTGGGGCGCCTGGGTGGCTCAGTTGGTTAAGCAACTGCCTTCGGCTCAGGTCATGATCCTGGAGTCCCGGGATCGAGTCCCGCATCGGGCTCCCTGCTCGGCAGGGAGTCTGCTTCTCCCTCTGACCCTCCTCCCTCTCATGCTCTCTCTCTCTCATTGTCTCTCTCACAAATAAATAAAAAAATCTTAAAAAAAAAAAAAAAGAAAGAACTCTTAAGCCCTAGTTTGCCACATGATTTGCAGTCCTACTCTTGGTTTGAGTACAGGGAGTACATGAGCTTCATGGCATCACTGACCCTGCCTGGGAGCCTTATTGAAAGAGTTAGAGGCAGGAATCCCTGCCTTTTGCCTGATATCAAGCGCAGAGGGAAGGTGGAGTGGGGAGCATCGTGGGAAGCAGAAACTGGCAGTGTTAAATAGGAGGAAATGATCTGACTTGAGACCTGGTTCTACCATGCATTGGTTGTGTGTCCTTAGGTTAGTGCTTTAGCTTCCTGAGTTAGTCTCATTACTTGTTAAATAAAGAACTGCTAATACTGTTTCCACAGGGTTTGTTGAGGGAACACATGGAGCTGAGTAGTGAATGGCAAAGGCTTTGAAGACTAATAGACCAAGGTGTGCCCTGTATAATGGGGCTTACCACAATGCTATGGGTTGTTAAGAGGATTGAGTGGTATAATGTGTATAAAGTACTTAGCACAGTGTGCTGCATGTGATGGCAAGTGGTAGCTGCAATTAATGACATTATATTACGGTCCTTGCTTTCCCCAAGGAGGCGGATTCCCTTCTGTAATGCGTGCCACCCTCTCTTCCAGTCTTCAAGAGCCAAGATGCTATTTCTGTTTGGCGTAGGGAATGGAAACCATGGTGGAGCAGTGTGACCAGCTCAAGTTGGCAGGTATTGAGTTGGGTCACTGCGGATGTGAATCTACTCCAGTAACACCATAGGATGGAAGAAGGATGGAAATAGGGAACGGGTAGTTCTGAGGCTGCTCTATCTGAGGGGCCCATAAAAGGGGTAAACAGAGAAGTGAAGGAGGTAAATCCATAGTGAGGACTAGAGGAGGGGGAGTTAAGTCTTATTTAGGGGATCTCTGTTAAGGACAATGGGGAAGTTTATACAAACTCTTGCCTGTGTTTATTCTCTTTGATTCTTGCCACTGTCCATCTGTCAGGCAACATGCAGGCCAACTGTTTGACCCTCCTTGTCTGTTATGCTGAAATACAATCTCAGAAGTGTCTAGTGGAAAAATTACCACGTGAGCAATGGGCTAGTGGGCAGATCATGTTCTCCAGGGACTCCCATCGGCCTCTTATAAAATATCAGTCTAACTTAGGCCCCCTTTCTTGTGTTTCTATGGGCTGTAGTTTTGATCGCCATTCCTTGAACCCCTTTAGATGAGCCTTGTGTCAGATTTCTCTCACTGTGACAGGACATGAACAATACTCCCATGCAGTAGAGCTTGGGTTTCAAGTTCCTGATCTGCCACTATCTGCTGGATTAACCAAGGCTAATGACTTAACCTTTCTGAGATCCTATTCGGTTTGTGAAATGAAGGTGTTGGGCTCCATTGTCTCAAAATTTCCTTCCAACATTCTACCTGCTTCTCTTCCACATAAGAGATGTCCCACTCTTAGCTTTTTTTTTCCCCCCTTCTGCATGATTTTGTCTCTCTTAGAGTAATAAAGGAGAGGCTAGAGGTTGGGTAAGCAGCAAAATTTAATACTAGGAGTATGACAGTCAATTAGAATCATTTATGTTTCGAGTCTCCTGAAAACTGATTAAAGTCCCCCTTTGGCTGTGGAGGTGGGTGGGGACTACAATAAGCATGATAATTACTGTTGGGCCTCAAAGAAGGCTACCAGATATGGGGAGAGAAACAATTATTCATTTTCTTTCTCAAGACACATTTGCTTTTTGAGGCAAACCCCAGTTTTGTTCATGCTTTCTAAATGGCTTCTTAGGGCCCCTTCCTGATAGTTCTGTGGCTGAGCTACTACAGAAAGGTGTTTTGAGTATGAGGACTCACTGGGCCAGGTCATCTCTTGGCCATGTGTCCTGGGGCAAAGCCCTTTACCTTTCTGGAAGTATAGTGCACATTGTCAAGAGCCTGTGCAGTGCAAATTGACCAAATTGATGAGCATGGCCCTTGAGATAGTATAGGATGATGGTTAGGAGAACCGCCTTGGAAATCAGGCAGATATGGATTGAAACCCCAGCCCTGCCTCTAAATAGCTATGCAAGCTTGGCAAGTAACTTAATCTCTCCAACCCCCCCTTATCCACCTGTAGTGAACCTGTAAATGGAATGATAAGGGTTCCTACTTTACATGGTTGCTGTGAATATCACATGACATGTGGCAGATGTGTAGCCTGGCACATAGTAAATACTCAAAACTAACTCTTATTATATTATAGGCATGATTCATGCCCCCTAAGGGGCTGAAAATCCAGTGGGAGGGGCTAAGTTAAAATACCAGTTAAAAGCAGTGAGTGATAAGTAACACACATATTCAGGGAGGTCCAAATGGGTATGGGAGGGCATTGTGGGGAAGATGGGAAATGAACAGGGTCTGAAAACATCAGAATGATAAGGACCATCCATTCATTCTTTCACCAAGTTATGGAGAACTTACTTCTGTTAGAGACTATACCAAGTGCTGGAGTGAACAAGATACATTCTTATAATGGACCAAATGATAAACAAATAAATATATGGTATATTTAAGTAGTAATAAACACTGCGAAGAAAAATGAAGCAGAGTAAAAGAAACAAAAATCATGGCAGGAGGTAGGATAAAGTTAGTAAGAAACTTTCAAACAGAAGCCTGTATGAAACAAGAGAGGAAGCAATGTGCAGTTCTGTGGGAGGAGTTTCCCGGGCAGAAAGAAGAGCAAGTGCAAAGGTCCGGAGTCAAATGGTGTTTAGTGCATCCACAGAACGATGAGAAGGCTAATGTGACTGGAGTAGAGTGAGCAAGGGAAGAAGAGTATAGCAAATGGGGTTGAAGAGGCAGCCAGCAGCCAGATTTTGGATTTTATTCTAAGAATGATGTGAAGCTTCTGGATATATAAGAGCTGGGGAGTGACAAAATCTGACTTCTGTTTTTTAAAGTTTCACTCTGGCTGCTGTACAGAAAACACATTATGTTGCCATGGTGGTTAGCAGGGTGGGGGAGGTAGAGAAGGAGTGGAAATGAAGTGTTGGTAAAGATTGCCATGATCAGATGCGAGGCGAGGGGGGACGAATGGGGAGGTGGTGGGAAGTGGTAGATTCGGCTTGTGTTTCAAAAGCCCAGCCCATGAAGTTTGCTGATGGGTTTGGATGTGGAGTCCTCAGCTTGATGAGCCGGCGAACACAGGTGTCCTTGAGGGAGATGGAAGGAATGACGGGAGGAGCAGGCTGGGGGGCTTTAGAATCAGCAGTTTGTGTGTGCCTGATAGACAGATGTCGTAGGGTGTGGGAAAGTGACACAGAGGTAACGGAAGCTTGGCAAACTGAACTACAGAAGATTTCAGAAGTAGCCTGGAACCACGGGGAAGGCCTCCAGGGCCAGGATGCATCTGAACTCCAACCACTGGGCAAGAACGATGACATTGCCCATTCCCTGCCGTAACAGTTGGCAAAGTCCTCACTGAGTGTTTGGAGATTTGCCAGGCCCTTTGCATACAGCGTGTCATTAACCCTTACGCTAGCCTCAGGAAGTAGGCCCTCTTACAACCCCCGTTTCATAGACAAGCCACCGAGACAAAGGGGTGGCATGGCTCATCCAAAATGAAGCATCCAGTGAGGATGCGCTGAGAGTCTGGCTGTCTTGTCTGTAGACCAGAGCCTCTCGGGAGAGCCGTGGGATAGTCCTGCGCCTTGGACAGCTGCCCGGGCGTGCATCGCCCGGGCCACCTTTCTGCAGGTACTGCTGGTCTGGAGGAATAGTCAGAGCCTCCGATTTCTACCAGTAACAATGGTGCTGCGTGGGAGCTTCCCCCTTGGAATAGACCTTTTCTTTTCTTTTCTTTTTTTTTTTCAGGCATTGATCCTGCCCCAGGGTGTTTTCCAGAACTTGCACTGCTCCCTAATTACCTAGTAATGCTGAGGGCTTATGAAAATGCTGTCATTTGTTTGAGAAGGGGAGGGAAGACTGAAAGAAGAAAAAAAAAGAAAGAAAGAAAATGCTCTGAAACCTGGCAGAACTCCAGGCCGGGTAATTACATTCTTCGGGGTGGTGTTCTCACCACACACAGTCTGTGGAGTATTTTGGGAGCTTTCTGTAGGAATTGTGCTAAAAACATGAAAAATATTATCATTATTATTTTTCTTCTACATCTTTTAAAACGGGGCCTTTATAAAGCCGCGGAGGCAGCCTCTCTCTGATTGCGTTTTTGCCAATTTGTTAGCTGTCAGCGATCTGTTCTCAGATCATAAATTTGATGGCTTCTCCCCCTCCTTGAATTGTTTCACACTAGAAGCCCAAAATCTTCAAGCCAGAAGAGACCTTGGTACAAGCCCCACATTTTACAGATTGAGATGCAAGCCCAGGGGAGGGAAGGAACCTGCTGATCTCCCCTGCAGGCAGAGAGCACAGATCCTCCCAGACCCATCCCTTGTCCTTGTTCTTTCTCACTGGGTCCCTGCCCTCAAAGGGACTCACCGTGTCAGAGCCAGAACAGTCTATAGCCATCACCTAATCTAGTCTTGTCATTTTACAGGTGGGGGAACAGAGGCCTAGAGATGAAATGAA
This sequence comes from Phoca vitulina, assembly GCF_004348235.1. Taxonomy (NCBI): domain Eukaryota; kingdom Metazoa; phylum Chordata; class Mammalia; order Carnivora; family Phocidae; genus Phoca; species Phoca vitulina. The sequence goes on from NW_022589852.1 coordinate 117,371, forward strand.
CTTGTCCCCCAAGTTGATATTGGGTGGGTGGTTGGACCCTTGAGTCTACCTTCCATTGAATGAGAACTGGCACTCTGGGGCCCGTGGGCCAGCTCAAGCTCAGGGACAATTTCCTCTGCCCCCACCCTTTTTGTGCCCCTTGCAGGGAAGGTACACTTAATATTTTTAAAAATCCTTATTTCTGCTTTCTCTTAAAAAAAAAAAAAAAAAAAAAAAGACTATTTGGCCACATCAAGCCGATGGTTCCTTACAAGAATTGGCTGGCATCGAGGCCTTGCAACTACCTTTTGAAAGGTTATACACCTTCTGGTTCACTTTGTCCTCATTGTTCTCTCCCCCACGTGGCTGATTTCATTCATTTTCTTCCTTGGCCCAAAGAGGCATTTGTATTTGAAATCCCTGCCCAACACCACACTGTTTGATTTGTGGTGTAAAACCAAAGCCAAAAAAATAAATCTCAGGCTATTTTAGCTATATGGTAATGAAACTTAAAGAATGCCAAAGAGGGACACCTCGGTGGCTCAGTGAGTTAAGCCTCTGCCTTCTATTCAGGTCATGATCTCAGGGTCCTGGGATCAAGCGCCGCATCAGGCTCCTTGCTTGGTGGGGAACCTGCTTGCCCTCTGCCTGCCGCTCCCCCTGCTTGTGCTCTCTTTCCCTGACAAATAAATAAAATCTTAAAAAAAAAATAAAAAATGCCAAAGATACGAACCACGATAGGTCAAATTGATCGTAGGGGTAGATGCCATGCCATCTCTGGGGCTCAGTTTGAGCAGCATTACAAGGCCTGTCCACAGCCTGGAGTCCCTCCAGTAGATACACATCCATCTGGACTTGGAGGAACACTCATTTTCAGGTGTACTATTTTAAATGTGAAAAGTCTTGAAAGAATATGAATCTAATCTTTTTCCAATGTAATATGATGAAGGGAGAGACTAGGATCAGGGGCCTGGTGTCTAGTCCCAGGCATGCCAGTTGCTATGTCCCCTAAGAAAGGTGTTTCAATCTCAACACTATTGATATTTTGGGCCAGATAGTTCTTTGTTGTGGGGGGCTGTCCTATACATTGCAGGATGTTTAACAGTATCCCTGGCCTCTACTCACAAGATGCCAGCCGCACCTGCCCAGTTATGAGAACCAAACATGTCTCCAGACATTGCCAAGTATCCTCTGGGGGAGAAAATCACTGCCAGTTGAGAACCACTATCTTAAGCTGACCAGCTAGGCACTCTGAGTCTTACTTAATCTGTAAAAGTAGGTTCTAATTCCTGTCCTTGGGGATTTGGTGTGTGTGTGTGTGTGTGTGTGTGTGTGTGTGCGTGTGTGTAGGAAATGAAATGAGATGATGGATGTATAAGTATGTAAATCCCAGTGTGTGACATATTGGTACAGGGTTTGGTTGCCATCAATCACAACAGACTATGGACAGTCAAGCCTTCCAAGCCTGATATTGGGGATGGCAAATAGGCTTCAGAACTAATGGGGGAGACAGCATGATGTACTAATGACGGATGACATCAGAATAGGCTATTAAGGCAAGGTATAGTATGGCAGCCCAGCCTTTGAGGCTAAGGAAATGAGGAAATCCCTTTCTACTTGTGGCCAGTCTTTTCTTTCTTATGTACACTCCTGGTCATGTAAATATTGTCTTAAAAATGTCCCATCACTCCCCATTGCCTGCAAGAAATTCAGTGGCCTCCAACTCCTGACCGTGACTGCTAGGTTTCACGTTCCCCACTCTCTCTTCCCAGTCTAGACACAGGTGCCAGGCTCCCAGAGTATACGGTGCCCTCTCCTGCCTCCAAGCCCTTGCAGCTGCTCTTCCCTTGGATCGTGTGTCTTCCCTCCGCCCTCACTTTCTGCCTTTTGAAGCCTTGCTGGCTCCCCATGGTTGCTTCCTTCTTTGCTCTCCCAGAGTTGTGTTTACATCTCTATCAAGCACGAGTCATGGTCTGCTTTGGATGACAGATGGCAGGATTCATCTATCTTCCTCCTCTACTATATTCACCTGCCTGGAGGCGGAAACTGTGTCATATTCTTTTCTATATCCCCCAGCCCGTGACATCCTATGGGATACAGAGTAGGTTCTCCACCCATATTTGAAGAGAATTTCCAAGATAAATAGTTGAACCTAAACATAATTTGACCTAGATGCTCAAGTTTGAAATATGTAAGCTCCATGTTTATTTAATCATTGAACAACTATGTATTTAATAGGCCAAGGGGAGCCATTGACCATATTTGAGCAAAGCAATGACATAGTTAGAGCTATATTTTAGGACAACCTATCTGACTATAGGATTTCTGATGATCATAGAAAATGCCTGGTTTTGACTCCTTAAAGCCCCCTTCCCCCAAAGTAAGCAAAACAAATCTTAACTATTACAGGTAGGTGTTGAGGTTTTGCTAATTAATCCTTGTAAAGGACTTTGAGATCTTCCTCTGAAAGGTGACAGAGCAGTGTGAAGCTTTCAGTGACAGCCTAATTATTATTATTACCAGGCACAAAGCTCGGGGAACTTAAAAGATCCCCAGGTACCATTCAAAATAGCAAGAGACAAAAATATGCAAATGGAGAAATTATATTATAAGAAGGAATCCTGGCATTACAGACTCCTAATGTTGTCAGGGACCTTAGAGGTCTTTCCTGATCTGTTCTCTCACCTTCTCAAGCTGATGCTTACACTCCCTCTGGAATGTTCTTGCTCAATACTTTCTGCCATTAGAGCCTGAGGGTTAAGAGCTTGGGCCTCAAGGTAGAGTTTTCTGTGTTCAAATCCTCATTCTCTTCCTTGTTAGTAGTGGCAACTTGGGGAAATTACTAGGTCTCAGTTTCTTTATCTGTAAAATGGGGGTGAGATTATCTACTACAGGCATCATTGTACAATTAAGTGATGTGTGCACATTGCCTGGCACATGATAAACGAATAAACACTCTCATTAAAAATCACTTGAGCTAATTAATAGATGTGAAAGTGCGAAGGAAATTAGAAAGCATCTGACCTCCAAGTTGTTCCTACTTTCAGAGCTCCATCAAACATGGTGAGCTATTTCTTGCAAATCCCAGCCCTCGTAGTGTCCTGTGAGTGTGTGTAATTGAGCAATCTTGGTGAAGGAAGCGAGGAGCCTTGGGAAGAAATGGCCTAGTCAAATGCCAAAGCAAAATCAGGTCTGTTCTTTCTAATTATGGAAAGGTAGAACTTTCCTTTTCCTGTGTCATCATCTGTTGGGTGGGAGTTCTGACCAGGGTCGTGGGTCAATTGGTAATGCCCAAAACATTCAAGTTCACAGGATGGACCATATGTTGGTCCTGAGGGTCCAGACTCCATCTTAGTACATCTGTATTTTTATGATTTAGTCCGCAGAGCCTCCGGTTTTTCATCTGTAAAATAAGGGTGGTGGCTACTTCACAGGGCTGGTGTGAGCAGAGAGTGAGGTCACACTGTAAAGCTGCTTCAGAAACTGCAAAGTGCTCTGTGATGGTTCGTGACTGTCACTTTGCAGCCCACACTATTTCCCTGAACACAGTTGTTCTCTCTACAGGTTATTTCAGTAGAAGTTCCAGTCCAGGAGGGTCTGTGGAGTTCTCGTTTACATTGGGCATGACCAGCATCCAGAGATAACTGAAAGAAGCCTGAATCTTCTCACTAGAACCCCTGCAAAATGACTCATGTAATTGTTCTAAGTATCCTTAGCCTTTGTTGTACACCCACACGATTCTGATGCTATAGACTCCAGTGGCATGCAGGGAAAGTGGGAAGGGGACCCGTTTTAAATGCCTAGGATTCAGAAGGGACCACCAATTCCACTTGTAAAAGCAGACAGGGACTGCCAAATGTCCAAGCCGAGGCACCTGCCAATCACTCCAGACCCTCTGGTTTGCCTTTCTGTCATTCCTCCCATTAGGGAGGAAAAGCCTTTATTTTCCTTTAAAAGCTCCTAGGAGGGATTTCTAGGGTCTTCCCCCTTAGGAATTAGTTGTAGGAATAATTGGGCCAGTGGAGTGCAGGAGATATATCCAGCACAGCCCGTGCGCTCCTAGAAAAAGTGACCTAGATCAAGCAGCGGGTGGATGGAGGACTATTGTGGGGACCCCCTGCCACCTACTGACTTACAGCTGAACCCACATTTCCAGTAGCATCTGTGGGGCTGGGAGCTGGGGGATGGGGCAGAGAGAACTGGGGGAGGCGGGGGAGGGTGATGGGGACGGGGTTGTTCCTTTCAGGACCAGGCTCCCTGTATCATCCCCCCCAGCCCCCTCCACTCCCCATCTGCACACACAGAGAGGAGGAGAAGGTGAGGACTGGGAGACCGGGTGGTAGGGAGAGGAGGTCAGCCGTGAACTTGAGCTGGCTCGGTTGGGTATTAGCGCCACCCGAGCTTGCAGCCTGTGTGAGTGTGAGGGGGAGAGCGAGAGCAAGGGAGGGAGAGAGAGGCAGGCTGCGAGAGGAGAGAGGAGAGGGGGAGCAAGCGCTCCGCCAGCATGAGGACGGGCTTCTCTTTTCCGTGCTCAGTTAATCTGGCTGTCAGTTGGTGTTAACGCTGCCGTTTAAGTGCTCCGATTCCAAGGGAAACAGACAAACCTCCCAGAAGGAAAGAAGGAAGCAGCAAGGAAGGCAGGAACTGCAGGAGGAAAAGAACAGGCAGAACAGAGAGGAATCAAGGGAAGGGGGGGGAAATACCAAATCTATGACTGGACCTGGGCTTCTTTTTCGCCAATGCAAAAAGGAATATGCAGCACATTTTTGCCTTCTTCTGCACCGGTTTCCTAGGCGCGGTAGTAGGTGCCAATTTCCCCAACAATATCCAGATCGGTGAGTGAGAGGGGCAGCCTGGGGAGGGACTTTCTGGGTCTGGCAGGGGTTTTTTTGGGGAGGGTTGTCTGTGTCCCCCAAACCCCCCTCCCCCCGCTAGGGACTGTGCTTGGATAGAAAGCTGGGTGATGATGGAAGGCAGACTTGGACCGCCAGCAGGGGAGGGGGCTTCTCTTGATCAGATGAGGGGCAGAGGGAAGTGTGCACACACATACACATACAAACACAGATCCACACACACCACTCACACTCTAGGCATGAGCATGTGAAATGGAGGAACCACTGCTTTGAAAGAAAGAAAATTCAGGCTGTAGCGAGGAGGAGGAGAGAGGTGGTGGGTGTTTAAAGGAGTTCACTCCATTGCTTGATAGATGGTGCCTGATTTCATTTATTTATATAAATATGTGTGGTGTATTTCTGTGTGTGGTTAGGTATTAAATATGCACATATGTATTTAACTGACTGAGGAGATGATTTCTTGGCTGGGGGAGGGGAAAGAGACCCTCTGAAAGAAGGAGTGTAGGGTGCTGGGTTTATTGCAGCCCCTGAAATAATGCCAGGAGGCCCCCACTCTAAGTCAAGGGGGGCTCTCATTCCTGCGCTGGACGCCCCCAGCTGCCTTCTGTCTGCTCTCTGCCATGCTGGGCTGGTGGTCCCCAATCCCCCGATTCCAGAACTTCGTAGTCTGCCTTTCTTCCTTTCCTTGCCCCCTCCTCTTAGATGTTCCATCCACAGACATTGTCTACCTTTTACACATACAAACACACACAGACACGTTTCCCTTCCCTCCTCTTAGCTGTCCCCATCACTAGGCTCTATCCTCTCAACTTAGAGGCAGGTTTCAACATGCTTTTTGTCCCCCATTTCCCCCTCTTGGTTGTCATGCTTCTAAAAGGACCCCTCACCCTCCCTGTATTTGTGGGGCAGCTGATAGATACTGCTCCTCCTCATAATAATGGGTGAAAGCAAAACAATAGGAGCAATAACACCAGTAACAATGTGTGTCCACAAGGGCTCGGGGCTCCAGTGTGACCAGCGTTCCAGTGCTCTGTGTGTCCCGGAATGGAGCTAGCTGCTTTGCTCAGAGGCATCTTGGATGGTTTGGGTTCTGTTTTCTCTCCCTCATGGGGACATAGCTCCACTAGGGAAAGTTCCTGTTACTGGTAGTTTGTGTTCTTTGTGTGAGTGTGTGTTTGTGGGGGCATATGGTACAGGTCCTATTTTGCTGGGCACACGAGTGCTGCAGTACCAGGCTCTTTCGGCCTCTCCAGCACGCTGGCTCCCAGGGTGGTTGGAACAGCCGTGAAGTAACTTGCTTTGTTTCCTGACACCTGTTAAACTATATTCTGAAGTGGGTCTGTGTTAGTGTCTTACACGCAAAACAAAACTTCCTGCCTCGGGAGACGCTTCCTTTGCAGCCCCATCTGTAGCCGCCTACCGCCCCACCCCCACCCCTCTCTTTCATTCATTACGGAGGAGGCAGGGGACAAGGAAGTGTTTGGGGTGTGGTCACCTGGGGGGTGGGGAGGGAGGGTGGAGCATCAGAATCCAGCAGGAGTTGTTTTTACTCTTTAAAATGGAGGCATATGAACATGTGTAAATCACTTTCTCTTATGTGTAGCGTTGTTTATGTTGGTACTGATGCATTGCCCATACTTTGCTGATTGGAAATGCTTGTCTTGAGATATGTGGACTTGCTTTCTCCAAGTGTATTTGTGTATAGCACTATGGGTATAAACGCGTGGAGGTGGTTTGTGTTTTGTGTACGTGTATATGATATGTTCGCCCGTGTACCTCTGCAGATTTTTCATCGTATTTAGCCCCAACTTATTTGTTCAACTGGGAGAACCATTATTTGTTTTCAAATAAAAGGTTGAAACATTAAATTCCAGAACAAATGCTGAAAATATCACCGCCATCAGGTAGTACTTGATTCTACTTGTACAATAGCTAATAAAAGCTTTACAGTCCATTTATTGGTTCTTAAAAACAAACACATACCCACTGTATAAGAAGTTATAAGTACATTATGTTGGGACTGTGATTCCTGTTGAATCTGAAATAAACTTCTATGTAAACATTCATTATAGTTCAGTCTCTGGAAATAGCTGATTCTAATCCGTAGAAATGGAATTTAATTTCATTTTACATGTCCACAGTAAATACAAAGTTAAGCCATGTACTCTTGCCCCAACAGGCACCTTTGTAATGCTTTTCACTAGAATAGAATGTTCATACCCTCTTGACATTCTTAAACCCCCACATCCTTGAAGTCCAAGGTTCTACCATGCAAATATACACCAGGGCAATCTCTTATGTAACAAGCCATTCCTAGGTAGCTGGGATCATGAGTGTCAAAGAGGAAGCAGAATACTGTTTGTAAAAATCCAGGGTTTTCAGAAGAAATGAATAATATACCTCAGAGGTGATAGAATAATTAAATTGCATTCAGGTCTTGCCAGGTCAAAGACCAAAAATGTCAAAGCAAAGGGTGACAGTGCTGAAGAAGCCCACAGGGTCCCAGTGCTAGACTTCCCCCTGCAACATTTGTTACTACTACTTCCTGTAAGGCTCTGTAGTGAGGAATGGGTCCAATACAGGAAAAATTAGACACAACGAGGGTTTACATGCACACAAGAGCTTAGGCCACCTGGATGGTTGCAGGAGGGAGGAGGAAGAGAAATGCCGTTCTCCTGTTTTCTCTGACCTGATCTGGGTTGAGGAATGAACAACCAAATGTTTGGGCAGAGTGGTAGAGGCCCTTGTCACATAAAAGCTCATCTGTGGAAGTTTAAGCCTCCATGTCCACTTGAGTCTATTTGAACTCCCCTCCCCACCACTGAAGGCTACAACTAGTGGGTTTGGCATGGAGAGAAGAAAAGGGCCCATCTGAGGTGGGCTGTTGGGGGATTAAACCTGCCTCTAACCCAGACACCATGTTGCATTTTCTTTCCTCGTAGGGGGATTATTTCCAAACCAGCAGTCACAGGAACATGCCGCTTTTAGATTTGCTTTGTCACAACTCACAGAGCCCCCAAAGCTGCTCCCCCAGATTGATATTGTGAACATCAGCGACAGCTTTGAGATGACCTATAGATGTAAGTAATCGCTGCTATTCCTGACATTTCTTTCTGCGATCGACCAATGAAAGGAGGGCCTGTGAGTGGGTGGTAGTGTTGCAAAAACCACTTGAGTTGTCATTCGTCTTCATAAGATAAAGCCCTCCAAGAAAAATTTCCAGGGCCTTTTGAGTGATTCTATCAGTTGGTATTTTAGATCCTGGAATGCTTTAGAAAATGGGTCTGCTTTTTCACTGTCAGCTAACTTTAAATGCCAGTATGATGGGCGCTTGGGTTGACTGCCTCTTCCCTACCTTGGCAAAGGTTTTCTTCTTCAGCTGAGAGAGTTTCACACATGAGAAACTTCTGAGAGATACAGAATTAAAGTTTCTGACTTGGGAAATGTGGTTTAAGATGCTTACGCCTTTCCTGTGCACAAGTTAAAAGGAGAAAATATACCTGTATTTGATTAGAAAGGATATGTGACAAGTTGTCTATCCGGTTCCCCACTTTGGGAAATGGCCCGTAACTATTGTAAAGTTGGTGCCTTGATTATTTCCAAAATGCTTTGAAGTGATTGATTGCTTAAGACATAGTTTGTTGGATGGCCTTTGAGAGGTGACCTCAAGAAGGAAAAGGAAGAGAGAAGTCTCTGACATATGAATTGAATACATAAGAAAATATGGGCAACAAACACCATTTTGAGTTTTTCTGACAACTAGGACTGAAAAGGAGATCTGTGTGGTTGCATGATTGCTATTTGATGACAGATGGAAGCATAAAAATTAATCAGTAGGGACATTTTCCCTTCAGGGATTAAGCTCAAGTGGGAATTTATGGCATGGAGGTGTGAGCTGAATGGGCAAGAACAATTGGAGACCCCAAACTGGATTAAATTGGCACCATAGGCTTTGTGTGCCCCTGTGGACTTGGTGACTTCTACTGAGCTTTGCATAGTCAAAGACATAGATCACATTTCCTTCATCTCGTTCCCACATTCCCTCATGGTGGGCTCTCAGTGGTTTGAACTGAATGTGCATTATGCATTGAAAGCTCATACTGAGAATTTGGAATTCTCCCTATCCCTAAGACCACTCATAATATAAGATAATGTTCATACAAATTCCAAGAATTACAATTATACCAGATTCCACTTATTGAGGATTTACTGTGTGTTGAGAACTATGACAAGTATTTTATAGACAGTTATATTAGCATTTATTATCACTTATTGAGCATCACAAAGGCCCATGCAATGCACTAATTTTCATGTGTTAGCTGATTTAATCCTCACAGGCACCTTAGGGGGGGCACTATGTTACCTTCTATTTAGGAAACTGAGGCTACAGCAAGTTATATAACTTGCCCAGGGTTGCCCAAGAAGTAAATGGTGGTCCTGTGACCTCACAGTCCATGTTCCTGGCACTGTGATAGATATACTGTTTCTTATGGTAGCCTGATCAATTCTGCTTAGATTACCCAAGAAGCAAAAGGGAGTTTTCGGAGACTTTTAAGGCAGTGGCTTGATAAAGCACCTAAGGAGAAAAGCTTATAGTGCTTCAAATTATAGCTGTGATTTTACACAGGAGTGGCCCATTGAATAAATAAAATAGCAATTTTGCATTTTGGTAATGCTGAGGTTGAAAATCTTGTCTACTGTGTTACTCACTATCCTTAAAAAAGAGCTGGAGTTTAATTGTTGAGGTCTGTGTTCTGTGAAACCATCTCCCTGGAAAGCTGAATAATGTTGAATAGGTAACCTCCATTCCTTTTGCTATGGCTTAGACTAGGGTCTTTGAAGGGAGGATTTGGGTGTAAGCATCAACATATCTAAAAACCGCCTATGATTATGCATAATATTTTGCATTTATATGCATATGCTAATTTATTTACTGAGGAGCGGCTCCATAGCTTTTGTCATACTCCATAGCTTTTGTCATACTCTCAAAGGGGTCCATTACTCAAGAAGGATTACTTGCTTAAGGAATCAGGAAAAATAAATGGCTGGTGTGCGTATTCACTCATACTGCTGAGAATTGTCTACAGCAGAGCTTGATGGAATGAGATGTTAACTGCTGTCCTAGTGTCAAGATGTTGACTGGCAGGACAAGATAATAAAAGACAAAAAAAAATAGGAAATGTTCGGTGGCAAAAGGTGGTGCTTCTGTATTGTTATCTTAACTACCTAACACTTGATCTGTAATAGGGTTGTTGGCCATTTACTGGGGAGATTGAAATACGATACACAATGTTATCCATTGTGGTTAGTGAACCTGGAGTGAATGGATCTGGGTTTTTGAACTTGATTCCTGCCATATACCAGTGTACAGGTTTCTATTAATTTGGTCATTCTTTAAATGTTTCTTCAATGCTATGAACTGAGATGGACCCTGGGAAAACAGAGATGATAAAAGGCCCTTGCTTTCAAGTAGCTTTTGGTCCAGTGGGGAATGTTGCTGTGGGGATTGTCTCAGAAGCAATAATACTATCTTGTGCTTAGATCTTTATTTTTTTCTCTTTAACTCCAAAATCAGAGCCAGTTCTGGGCAGTTTGGGTGGCAGTGGAAGCATTGTAATTCCCAGCCTGCCTGGAAGATTCTCTGTTAGCTTTAATATGAGGCGAGGAAACCTTTTGGGGCTATGTTCTCTATGGTCCGTTGGTTTAGGAAAACTGTACATCCGTACAGTGAGTACATCTGTACTCATTCCCGATTTGAATTGAGTAAAAAATGTCAAAGACAGTAGACAGGTTTTCGGTGGGCTACATTAACTAATCATTTATGGAAAACCAAGAAAAGCATCTTATTCAGGTTTAATTTCATGTGCTCTTTTGAAATCTGGACTAGTAGTTACCTTAAATTAACTGCCTCAGTCTTACCTCCAGAAAATAACTAAATATTTGTTTTTCTTTCTTTTTTTTTTTTGAATTTTATTTATTTATTTAGAGAGAGTGTGTGTATAGGGGGAGGGGCAGAGGGAGAGAGAATCTCAAGCAGACTCCCCACTGAGCATGGAGCCCTACACACGGCTTGATCCCAGGACCCTGAGATCATGACCTGAGCCGAAATCAAGAGTAGGACGCCCAACTGACTGAACCACCCAGGCGCCTCACTAAATATTTGTTTTTCATAATTTTTGCTGTTATTTGGTTTTTTTTCCAGCCCATTTTGCTATTCACTGTCCCTCCACCAGAGGGTAGAGAAGGGAAGGGAGAGGAAGTGTAACAGGAGCTATTCCTGCTGGAAGTCTTGGCATCAGGGATTCCAGAGGCAAAGTGATGCTTGTAGGGTAAGGGATGCAGGGAAGATGGAAGAGGAGTACTGCTAACACCAGTAGCCAAGATGGGAGTTCTGTATGTTCTTTGCGTTCAAGCTTCCTTGCTTTCCTTGTCTGCAGTCATTAAGGGATAAAATCATTGAATCGGCAAATGCCTTATGTTCTCTGAGCACTCGTCCAAGCCTAGAGGGGCAGGAGTTGAGGAGACTGTCCATAGAGATAGTATTTAGTGACCAGCTATTCAGCCTATCTTGGTGCCTTTGTGGTAGGTATAAATAAAGGGATGGATGAGATGCAGATTGGGGTTTCTGTTAGAGGTGTGAGGAGCAGTTACAACTTAATTCTTACCTTTTCATTCATTCATGCTGCACATATATGCCAAATGCCTAACTTTATTCCTAGTGCCATACCAGGTTCTAGGAATATAATGGCCAACAAAGAAGACACCGTCTTTTTCCTAGGGGGGGTTACAGTTTAGCCAGGAGGACCTCAATCTTCAGTACATATAAAATTCACCCAGGGAGCTTATTTAAAGCAAGACTCAGGGATGGATTCTGGACTTAATGAGTAAGAATATTCAAGAGCTGGCCCTGCGGGGATTCCGTAGTAGTTGGTATGGGGATCACACTTTGAGAAACGCTTTAATCTAAAAAGCTTTCCATTCCCTTTAGCAAGCATGTTTGAGCCCTTAATCAAGTCCAGACATGGTATTAAGCACTAGAAGTACAGACAAAAGTTAAGACATCTTCCCTGCCTGTAGGACTTTATCCCTAGTGAGGCTGACCGTCCTGTAAAGAGAAAATTAAAATACAATGTTGTGTTGGAACAGCAATTTGTAGGGAGTGTTAGAGATGCCCTAAGGAGTGGGCGTGACCTCTCAGAGGGTGGTGGTAGAATTGAGTCTCAATGATAAACAGAAGCTTTCCAGGAAGATGAGGTAAGGGGGAAGAAGGGGGTGAAGCAAGTGTGTTCTGGGCAGAGGGAATGACAGATGCAAAGGAAAAGAGGAAACTTTACTGTGTTACTCTTTTGCTCTGGCCTCTTGTGGCATTCCAGGCTGGGCCTCTCATCCATTTGTCCAATACTGCAGAAGGGGTCCCCAAATGGCCATCCATAAGCTAGGTGCAGCACAATATTTAAGAATCATGGAATTTCACATCAAAATTTGGGTATCTTAGGTCTCTTTGAAATTTTAAAAGATGTGGCAGTATTGGATCTCACATCTCTGTGGCCCCAATTTGCTAGGATAGAGGTGGGAGTATTCCATCTAGATGGTTTCTTTCCCAACCAGCCCATTTCTCTCATTTTATTTAGCTGCCTGGCTCCTGGAAGCATTGTGTTTTCAAGCCCCAGTTGGTTTGTCCTGCATTGTTGCCTTGATGTATGTTTATAGGTCAACTCTACCACCAGAATGTGAAACACTGTCCAGAAAGGTCATGTATATCTATTGTTCAGTGTTGCTGAGAACACCCAGCAAAGGGCTATACCCCTAATACAAATGAACAAATATCTCCAGGAGTCAGGGAATCACACAGCATAAAGATGCTGAGAGCCGGGGCGCCTGGGTGGCTCAGCTGGTTAAACCTCCAAGTCTTGGTTTGGGCTCAGGTCATAGTCTCAAGGTTGTGGGATCAAGCCCTGCATTGGGCTCCATGCTCAGCATGGGGTCTACTGGAGATTCTTTCCCTGTCCATCCCCCCTGCCCTCTCCCCACTCGTGCTCTCTCTCTCAAATAAATAAATAAAATCTTGAAAAAAAAAAAAAAACACCAAGATGCTGAGAGCCTAAATGGCAATCAGGTGGGGGCCAGTTGCCTAATTATAGTGGGTTTCCCTCTGTTATAGACCCACTCAGGAAGCCCAAGGAGGATCTAGCCAGACTTTAGGTGTGGATAGCAGACAGATGGCATCTTAGCTCTTGCCTAAGAGTCCCTCATCATTTTTAGAGTTGCAGACTAATAGTCCAGTGAATTTAAAATGCACAGTGCTTTTTAAAATATGGCATAAAAATCCAGATTTCTGGCTTCTCTAAAAAAAACTTAGGGCATCAGGCAACCCTGGACCTACATTCCTGCTAAACTTCTCTTATCTAGAGCTGAGAAGGGCTGTCCTCTTTTTTTTTTTTTTTAAAGATTTTATTTATTTATTTGACAGAGAGAGAGAGGGAGAGAGGGAACACAAGCAAGGGGAGTGGGAAGAGAGAAGCAGGCTTTCTGCCAAGCAGGGAGCCAGATGTGGGACTTGATCCCAGAACCCTGGGATCATGACCTGAGCTGAAGGCGGATGCTTCACCAACTGAGCCACCCAGGCGCCCCTCTTTTTTTTTTTTTTTTTTAAAGACTTAATTTATTTGAGAGAGACAGCACAAGCAGGGGGAGGGGCAGGGGAAGAGGGAGAAGCAGGCTCCCCTGCTGAGCAGGGAAACCAATGTGGGACTCTATCCCAGGACGCTGAGATCATGATCTGAGTCGAAGTCAGACACTTAACCGACTGAGCCACACTGGTGCCCCAGTGCTGTCCTCCTTAAGCATAAGGCATAAACTCTCAAGTTTACCCAAGTCTTCAGCACTCCCTTTTGTACACATGGCCAGTGTAACAAAATTACGGGGCTTGCGCAGTCTGCTCACACCTAATTTATATCCTTCAGCACCTGTCATTTCATTATTTCATTCAAATAATATCTCTTCTTCACTCTAATAACTAATAGTAGAGGACACAAAAGGTGTATAACTTTTGCTCTCAAAAAATTTGTACGTAGTAATGAAGAGAAGACCAGCTGGTGCTGGGTAAACAAAGATCATTTCAGAGACCTACCATGTGACAGATAACTTCACATATGTTGTCTTTGAGTTTTATAACAATCTGAAAAATCATTATCCCCATTTTGTAGATGATGCTATGGAGACTCCATATTCTACAGTGGAGAAGGGCTGAGCCAATATTTGAAGTCAGCTTTGGGGACTCCCAAAACTCAGTGGGCTTTCCCACTTCCAAAATGCATTACTCTAGGGACATAGAAAAGAAAAAGAGCAGTAGAAGAGTCCAACCCAAGAAGTGCCCCAATGAAGTTTATGATTCAGGGTTAAGAGCTAAGACTTCTGAGGCAGAGCATGGCTGTGGATAATAAGCAAGACTCCTGGGGAGGTTGCGCAGGCCCTGAAAGGTGGAGCGTGTGTTCATGGTTGTGAGGTGGAGAGTTCAGAGGTGGTCTCTTGCATCCACCCTGTGCTCTCAGTTAAATGGCAGATGTCTGTGTTTCTCTGGTTGATGTTACAAATCTGACTGTGGCTTCTCCATCTTCACCCATGCCTTCACTTTAAGACATGCGGGCATCAACTTGAGTCTGTTTTTCACTCTGTGTTTTTTTTATAATATTGATAATCATAAGCTTCTTTGTGCTGAGGTTTGTGAACATTGCTTCCTCTGACTAGTTTGAAGACTCTGAGATCAGTGAGATTACTGTTCTCCTCTCAGACACTCAAGATAAATGGTTAAGATTCATTCATTTGTCCATTCCTTCAAAACCTTATTATTATTGCCCTCCATGGAGCCTATGTACCATTACTGCCCCCTTCCACACCCTAGGAGACCGCAGTCAGTGACTACAGAATTCTTTCCCACTGAAGGTAGACATGGCCTTAAATTCTTTTTCTCTTTTCTTTCTTTTTCCTTCCTCCCTCCCTCTTTCTTTTCTTTCTTCCTTCCTTCCTTCCTCGCTCCCTCCCTCGCTCCTTTTCTTTTTTCTTTTCCTTTCCTTGCTTTGCTTTTCTTTTTTTTTTCTTTCTCATCATAGCATTCCAGGCAGCTACAACAAATTGCTCAGAGTTGAAATTGATGCAAGAGATAAAATCCATTTACCACGACAAGCCATTACACTAGGAATAGAGGAAAATAAAATGCATTAGGCATTGATTCTCCCTTTAAGGGGCTCAGGTTCTTAAAGAGGAAATAGGCATGCACAAAAAACCTGATATAATGGAGAGATTCTCTCTCTCTCTTTCTTTCCTCATATCTCCCCCTCCCCCCCCCACACACACACCAAGTTTGAGGCAGTGAAAAGTATGTGAATTGGGATTTGAAGACATGGGTTCAAATTCTGGACTATCAATCACCTGGAAACATTCCTGTGTGTGACTTTGGAAAAGCATCACCACCCCAACCTTATTTATAAAATAAAGCTCAGATGATTTCTAAAAGTACCTCTAGGGCTGTATTTCTATGGTGAGAGTGTATGGAAAACTCAGGGACAAACTGTTTAGAAAAGAAGCTCTTGTATCAGCCACTAGTTCGACTGAGAATCTAAGGAAAGCTCTGTACTTTCCCCCACCATGTTATACATCCGGGGTACATTTTGTATGCCAGGGCAAGAGCACTAAGCATCCCATGGGTCTCAGGTGCGTTCATTCAATATTCAACAAGTATTTATGGAGCGCTTACTACTGTGAATGAAAACAGAAGGCAGCCCTGTGCTCATGGAGCTTACCAGCTAGTGAGAGATGAAGGTATTAGTCAAATAATTGTACAGATGAGTATATCATTATAGGTTGTGATAAAGATGTGAACAAAAGGGCCATGATTCAATGGAAGCATATTACAAAGGAGTCAGCTCTGGGCACAGGGATGAATAGGTGTTTGAGCTGAGAACTGAAGGCTTTTAGTGATGTGGTGCTTGGAACAGGAGGCATATTCTAGAAGCTTCCTGGGCAGAAGCCTGAGAAGAGGGGAAGTGAGGGATGAGGGGAGTGGGGGGCTGGAAAGAATGGCAAGGGCTAGGCCTTGTGGGCTCTGTTACAGGTTTTGATCTTTAGCCTAAGAGCTGTGGGAAGCCCACTGAAGGGTTTTAAGCAGAGAAGTGTCATGTTCAGATTCCTGTTTTCTCACCAGGAATCAGACGCTCAAGAGCACTTTGCCACTTTCATGTTCCCTGAAGACTTTCTGCCTAGGTAGCAATGATCTTTGTGCCTTTACTCCTGTTGCCAATTTGGGATGAAGCCTGGCAGATGGGCAGAGGGCTGGGGACAGATGCTGAGGGGACGGGGAAGCTGACAACTGGGTGTAGGGGTAAGTTGTCATGTGTGCTCCGTGATGTGCTCGTGGGTGTGCTCATGGGGACTGGAGGCTGATCCAGCACAGGGCTGGTAAGCTTGGGCGTGCAAGTGAGGACTCAGCTGGAGTCCCCACTTACTTCATCAGCAGGAACCTTGATCTGCAGTCAAACTGGACAACTCAATGCTGTTTCTTCCACTTGCACCCGCAAATTTTCCTTCCATGTTCCCCTGTTGAAATTCCGTCCTTCTGGTTAGTCCTAGCCCTTGTATCACCTTCTCCAGGAAGCCTTCCTTGCTTTCCCATGTTCACACCCTCCTCCTCTGCCCCTTGGCCCTTTGAACCTTCCCCAGAGCAGCTGTCACACATAGCGCTGGGGTTTAGTCACCAGGACCCTTGTCTTATCTGACCAACTGGTCTAAGCAACTTGGGAGCAGTGGCTGCATTTCTTTAGCTTCTTATCACAGTGTCCACCACAGAATAGTGTTCAGTGAGGCTAGTTGAATGAAAGAATGAATGAACGAATGAGTGCATAGCTGTGTATTATGTAACATTGGGGCAGCGATGAGAATAAGCCTGAATTCCTGCCATTTATGGGGGTTGTGCTTTAATATTATGAGTTTTGAGAGTTCCAGTAGGCTGCATTATAAATTCCTGTGGAAGGCTATGACAACTAGAAAGTGTTGCTAGAAAGTGATAGTTGTAAGCCCAATCAAAAGCTCAATCTGGATCCTTCTGGACTATTGTCAGTAAGGGTCCTAGATAAGGTGTAAGACTCCACTTTCTAGATCAAGGATTTCTGGTTCAAGGCCTGGCTGTGCCACTGAGGCCTTGTATGGCTTAGACAAGTCAATTCTATTTTTCTGAACCTCAGTTTCTTTCAAGTAAAGGAAATAATTCTATCAATGACATGTGGTTATTATGAGAAGGAATAAATGATGGTTGATTTCAAATCAACTTTCCACTCAATGCAATACGATGAGACAGCTACTTTTATTCTCCCTTTTCCCCAGGTGAGAAACCTGAGCTCTCAGAGGAAGTGAGCAGGGGCAGTGGCCTGTGTGTGTCTAGTTCCATCCCTAGACATCTGCAGGCTGGGAGGGCTTTCTTCATTCCACGGATGGCTGTGTCTACTGCTCTTGTGTGGACCCTGTAGTTTCCCTCCCGTGGCAGCGGCCTGCTCCCCTGCTATCAGGGCTTGCTGCTTTGGTCACATAGCCCTTTGTGCTTTCAAGTGGCCTATGCTGCTCCATGGCACCTGCAGTCAAGGTGTGCAGTGCACTGAAGATCCTCTTTCCACCCTGATGGCTCTTGTGACTTTGGGGTGTCACAGCCTGCTATTCAAAGAGCACACGGAAGCCCAAGGTCATGGGAGGTCCAGACCGCAGAGGATACAGGCAACATTGGGGTTAATGAGGCAGTTGGAGGCTAATGAAATTGACACCCAATGGTTAAGACTGTTTCTGTGTGTTCACTCTGTAGACTCTTTAGGATGGAAATGAACTTCTTAAGAACAACATTTATTTTGTGTATAAAAGTGATATGGGTATTATAGAAAGCCATGGGGACATAGACACCAAACAAAATAAAATTTGTGTAATTACAGTACTAAGGATAAACTTCCCATCTTTCTTCTGAACATATCAACTTAAAAATTAAGAAAAATTGATATTACTGTCTTACAACATGATTTTTTACCCAGTGTTACATATGTTACTTTGAATATTACACATTTTTAATGTCTTTCTAAAAGTGTATTGTACTATGTACAACTTACATATGTACAATTTATTTAATTTGTCTCCTTTTATTGAATGTCTAGTTTATTTCCAAATATTTTCCCACAAACAATGCTATGATGATCATCCCAATAAAAGTTTAATCATTTGTATATATTATTCTGATTTTAAGAGTATTATAGACCAGTATGACAATTTCCAATGAGATTTAATAGAATAATTAGTGTATACAGAAATTGAAATAATTTGTTCAGTGTTGGTACTGACTTGCTATATGACCTTGAGAAATCCTTGTGCCCATTTTTGTTTCCATATTTATAATATGGGGTTATAATACCAGATTCTCAGGGTTATTAGAAGAGGCAAATGTCATTACTCATATGAAGGAGCTTTGAAAAATCAGAAGTGCTAGGGAAATGCAGGGTAATATAATTAACTAGGCTTCTTATCTATTAACATAAATGCACCACAAGTACAATGTGACTAATTAATCTTTAGTGTTTTCCTATGAGGGTGGTCATTATCTACGAATGAATCTATTTTGTGGATGGGGAAAATTGAAACCTCAAGAAGGCTAAGTTTACCCAGGGTCCAAATATGCAACAATGCTAAATCTGAAAGCATGCCTTTTCACTTATGATTCAGTCCACAAGCTGGACTAAATATGTGGGCCAATGTCTTTAGCTTAAGAAGTTATTGCTTATAGAGAGAAAGGGCAATCCCATTTCGGCAGTGAACCGTCAGGACTCTCTTGGTAGCAAGTGACAGAAACCTAACCAACTGCATAGTTTTAACTTTGTGTACAGGTAGATTCAGGAGCTTGAATAATGTCATGAGGACTGAGATATACCCCCTGAATTTTTAGTCTCAGCATTTCACTAAGTTGGCTTTATTCTCAGACAATATATATCATATGCCAGATCTCAATTGTTAGATCCCAGCACAACCAGCCTTTACCTGCCCATTTGAAGGTCCAATGGAAAGGGAACTTCTCTTTTTCCCATCCATTCTCATCAGAAAAAAGTCCTGGGCCTGATGTCACTGAATAAAAATCAGGACTCATACTCATTTCTGAACATGAGATGGTGAACAGGATATTGTTATCTTTAGGTTGGTCTAGGTCTAGTTTGGGGTGGTGAGAAGGACCAGACGGATTGTTAGTTTCGGTCAGCCCCCATGCCAGACTACAAGGACATTGGGAAAGAGTAGTTCTCCAAAGGAAATCAGGATACTATTCCTCAGTAGGAAAATAATAATAACAATAAATTAAAAGAAATACAGATGTTCCTCCATGGTACCTCTCTGCAGAAAGGAAAATTCGGAGAAGCTGGAGCTAGACCAAGTGTCGGTATGCTGAGGCACAAAAGAGCCACCAATAAGAGAGGAGCCTACAAGGGATTCTGGTGGGTAAGGCAAGATCAGAAGTCACTGCAGGCAAAAGGTTTGAAATCCAGGCAGATTCATGAGTCAACGCTGAGGATACTTTGATAATCCATGCTCAGCCAGGAGCAAACCTGTGTTCATGGAACAATTTTTGGAAGTGTAGTCCACCCAAATGGGTGTGGGCTGGGGGATCTTTATAGATTACTCTTTGACAGAATGCTGAGGCTCTCAGCCCTAAGATATCTGGTGATTTTGAGGCACCCATACTCTCTCCCAGTGACCAAGACATTTCCTGCTCTACTCAGACACTCAAGCTATTGTGCACAAACTCTTTAACAGTCCCGGTAGGAATCTTGGCTGCAAATTTGATGAGCCCACACCACCAGATGGTAGGTTCTTCTAATTGGTTCCATCCCTCCTAGTTTTTGGCAGGGATGAAGGCTTCCCTATGCCTGAAGAGGGGGACAGAGAGAGCCAGGATGAAATGAAGGAGGTTTTAACCTCTGTTAAACAGGCAGAGTTAAGTTAGTTTCTGTTCAAGGAGAACAGGGTGGTATGGTTCTTTATTGCCAGGTCATGGATTAACAGTGGACTGAAATCCTAAAACTAATACTGATGAGACACAGGATTATAAGGATTAGAAAGTGGTTTGCTTAACTAGAAAGGTCAACTGATCTAGGGGAGGGATTTCATTTATTCAGTTATTGATATTTATGCAGCATTGTGATAGATTCAATTATTATTTGGTAATTATTCATCTCTTCCCCCAAACTCCTTGGCAAGAGTATATCTCCCTGCTCCATTAATGTTATGTTTGGTCATGTGACTGGCTTTTGCAACTAGGATATTGTTAGGCATGTTTCAAGCAGAAGCCATGAAAAAAAAAATGCCTCAGAGAGCCTGCTGGTCCCAGAAGAAAGAAAAATACAAAACACAGAAGTGCTGCCATCAACCCACAAGCTAAAGTCTGAAGCAGAGCTGTCCCAGCTGACCTGAAGACCTGTGAACATGATAGTAAATGCTCATTGTTATATACCACTAAACATGCTTTGTTATATAACATTGTTATATACCACTAAACATGGGGATGCTTTGTTGTGTAGCAATATCTGGCCAGTACAAGAAATCACTGTATATTCCACATTTTACTAGGCACTGAGAGAACACTGGATAATGATAGATATGGTCCTGGTCTCCATGGAGCATATGTTCTATAGGGAAATAGGCAGTAAGTACATTAACAAATAAAAAAATAATAGAAATTGTTACTGTGGTTATAAAGAAAATAGAATGTGGTAAGAAATCTCTGTGGTAGAAGAGAACCTACTTTAAGTGCTCAAGGAAGACCTCTCTAAGGAGGTGACTTCTGAGCTCAAATATGAAAGTTAGAAATGAGCCAGCCAGACAGGGTATGATACCCTGTGGAATGTGAAAAACCAGCCACATGGGCAAGTTAGATTGCGAATCTTGGTCTAGGCAGTGGAGAATGAGGGACCCTGAAAACATTCCTTGCAAGTTGGGTCATTCAGTTGTCCTCAGGCAGATGCTGGTTTCTCTGCACCATATTATATGTGCAAGTCAAGGGCTGACAATGGGGCACTTGCTACCACGGCAAGACAGCCACAGAATGTGGAAGCCACTGAGCATAACAGAGGAAGATGGTAAGGTTCCCAGGGCATTCCTACCAGAGAGGTCATGGAATTGGCTATCCTTTCTGTTTCGGGTCCAGAATATTGATTGTTGCTGTTACTTCTAAGGATGGCAGGAGGTATATGCGAGCGTGTGTGTGTGTGTGTGTGTGTGTGTGTGTATTCATTCTTTCACAGGGGAAGGAAATAAACTAGATGGTTTCTATATCCTTTCCAAGTCTGTGATTATAAAACTTAAAGATTCTGAGATTTAAATTATGTGTGAAGGAAATGTTAAATCAAAGTACTTCGTCTTAGCTTGGTGCCAAACTCCATTTGTTCATTGAGGTGGTTAATTAGGGCAGAGTCTGTCTCGAGCAAGCAGGATAAGCTCCAGCTATCCCTAACCTATCTGGTAAAGCCTATGGAGGTGCCACAGCTACAAGGGAGGGCAGAAAACACCTAATGTGAGCCTTCCATTTAATCTGTACTCCAGACACTAAAAAGCAGGAGTCTTTGGGAATGGAAAGCTCATAAAGGTCTATGTGAAGTCTAGAAACCAGGTATTTATTAGCTTTGGGAAAGTTACCTAAGCTGTACTTACTATCTTTTCTTTCTTACTCCAAGATCATTCTGAATACCTTAAAATATGGTTTCTGCTCTGACTATTCTGATGAACCAGTTCCTTTAGGGTTATAATGTATTTCTTATCACCAATTCCACTTGTATTATGTTTTTGTTTCTGAGAGCTGAACACCTATGGGAATCTTCATGCCCCTCCCTAAGAGTCCTGAGCTTTGTGATGCTGTGTTCTCCCCACTGGCACCACTGGGGCTCTCTCCGATCCCTTCTGCTCCTTTTTTCTCCCCTATATCTACCCTTTCCCCAAGATGCTACCTCTACATTTTGGGTTCAATATATCAAAAACAGAACTTGGCATCTTTTCTGCCAAACCCATTGCTCTTCCCTCACTTTAGTTCTGTTGAGTTACTCAAGCTCAGAATGTCATGTCTGAGTCCTCCAGACTGTCCTCTCTCCATCCAGTACATGTGATGTGCTGTTTTGGCCACCACTATGACTCTTGACTCTGCCCACTTTTTTTTTCTTTTTTCATCGGATTGTGTCGTTAGCCTTCTGACTAGTCTCTCCGTGCTATGATCCATTTGCCACACAGCAAGTAGATCAATTTCTTGAAGACTTTCTCATCGTGAAACTTTTCTATCGTAAGAAAATTGTCAATGGCTCCCCATCTTGTTTTAAGTTCAAACTCAGCTCAGAATATGAGTCTTTCAATAACATGGTCTCAGTTTGCCTACCTTTGGAGACTTATCTAACAATCCACAGTCTATGTTCCAGCCAATGTATCCTACCCAGTGTTGCCACAAACGTGCCTCTCGGTCTCTCACTGCTCTGCTTTTGTTCATGCTTCTGCTTCCCCTAGCATTGACCTTCCCACCAGCTGAGAATACTTCATTTATTTATTCAACTAGTATTTACCGAATACCACTCTTTATTAGACCCTGGGGATGTAGCAGAGAGCAAAAGCAACAAAATCCCTGCACTCTTGGGGACTACATTCTGATGAATAAATAAATAAATGTAATGGTTTCAAATAGTTGATAAATGCCACAAATATAGCCAAATAGAGTCATGGAACAGACAGTAGTCTAGAGAGTTGGTTTAAGTAGGTTGGTTTAAGTAGGTTTCTGAAGGAGTGATATTTTAACTGCGCCTTGTTATAACCAATAAAACTTTCTGCAATGATGGGAGACATTCTATCTCTGTGCTGTCAAATATGATAGCCACTCGCCACATGTGCCTGTTGAACATTTGAAACATGGCTAGTGTGACTAAGGAACTAAATCTTTAATGTTATTTAATTTTAGTTAATTTAAATTTAAATAGCCACATGTGGATAATGGCTACCAGATGAACATAGACTTAGGCTCTAGAACTTTCCAGACAAAAAGAGTAGTAAGTGTAAAGGCTTTAAAGTAAGAGTGAATTTGTGGATTCAAAAAACAAAAAGAAGATCAGTGGGCTAAAGCATACTAAACAAAGAGTTTGGCCGGCTACTTTATAGGCCACCTATAACAAATTGAGATTGATTTTAAATAATAAAAATTACTAATGGGGTTTAACCTTAGGAGTGAGTGCATGATCTGATTTTATATATTTTAAAAGAGGTTCCTCTCTAGAGAAGGGGAAAGTGATAAACTGACAAGAAAATGGTGTATATCAATCAGTTATTGCTGCATAACAAATAACATCAAAATCCTAGTAGCTTATACAAAACCTTTTTTTTTAAACAACCATATTCTTCAGATTGACTATGGATCACCTGTTCTAGGCTGATAAGGCTGGACTCCAGGAGGGTTAAGACCTGCCCTGTGTGTCGTTGTTTTGGGAGTGAGGGTGAAGGGGCAGCAGCTACAAAAAACGCCTGCTACTCTTGTGGAGGATCACTGGAACACAAGAGGCTAAGCCTTATCATGCAAGTATAATTAAAACCTATGCTTGTGTCATGTCTTCTATTTTTCCATCGGTTCAAGCAAGGCATTTGGCCAAACCTAACACTCTTGGGGCAGAGAAATATACTCTACCATCTAAGAGGGATTAAAAGTCACATGGCAAGGATGTGGATGTGTATTTCTATAATAGCAACCCAGTGCACCACAGAAGGGACATAGGGAGAAGCGCTAAGAGGCACCTGCAATAGTCTACATGACAGATGATGGTGGTTTGAATCAAGGTGGTAGCAGAGGAAAAGAGGTAGATTTGTAATTTATTTTAAAGGTGTTAACAACAGGATTTGGTGATGGATTGAATGTACAGTATACAGTAAAGAAATTAAATCTTTCTTTCAGAGACAGAGTTTGAGCATGCATCTGCGCATGAGCTTGGGGGAGGGGCACAGGAAGAGGGAGAGAGAGAATCTTAAGCAGGTTCCATGCCCAGTGTGGAGCCTGATACAGGGCTTGATCCCACTATCCTGAGATCTTGATCTGAGCCAAAATCAAGAATCGGACACTTAACCAAATGAGCCACCCAGGAGTCCCCAGATTTACTTTCTAAGGTGCTTCTCAAATATGACTACCCTTCTATGAAATTGTTTCTCATTCCTTCAATTATAACTGATCTCTTCTTCCCTTATTTTACTAGCTCCTCTTTTTTTTCTTTTGTACTGCTTTTATTGGTCCCTTTGACTTTGTACCTTCTTTATGTGGGGAAAAAAAATCATATCTACTATCAAGACCCTGAGCTCTTTGAGGTGGGCGGAGAGGGGGGGAGAAACAAGATCATTTGTATTTGTGATCCAAATTCTTGGGGTAGATGCCTAATAAATACTTCCAAGGTGAGCATAATGGTTAATAACAGAGACTTGGGAGACACTTTTGTAATTTTGAGTCCTGTGTGATCTTTGCAAGTGACTTAACCTGTCAAAGCCTTTGTTTCTTATTTTGTCAAGTGGCAGTAATAATACACTCCTCTCAGAGTTGTTGTAAGTCTTGGAGGAGATAAATGTGGAAAGTGCTTAGCATATCTCAGAGGGGCATAGTAATTGCCCCCAAAATGGGAGCCATTATTGTTTCTTCAACTTAATTGTTTATGATGACAAGCTTTTTTAGAAATGTTCTCCAGAATTTTCATCAGAATATCCAGTGTTCTTGTTGAAATGAGGGGCATGGAGAATAAAAGTGCTCTGGATAGGATTTTGTAATTTAGTTAGGAAATATCTAGATCTAAAGCTTCTTTGATTTGAAAATGACAGCAACAACAAAACCCCAAAATAGAGCCACTTTGTTACTTGTTTCTTTTTACCATCTGCCAAGATGATTCCTTTTAGTTCTCCAGGTCTTGCTTAGAGTCAGCTGCCTTAAAATAATAAAATAAAATACAATTTAAATCTGGTCCTGCACTTATTTGGGAACAAGAAAGCAAAATGCTTTAACTAAATATATAGCTAGTTGCTGCTGGAGTGAAATATAGGGCAATGTTGACGAAAATGTTGGAGGGATGAAAGTGAGTTTTAAGATAAAACAGTGGATTAATAAGAACCTGACTTTTTTTTAAACATTTGTAATTGAGATAGTTTCTGAAATGTATTCTTCTGCCTTCCTGCCTTTGGAAGATGATTGTGTTGATCCTAGTTTAAGACTGCCTTGATCATGAGTATCTGATCAGTCTAGGGGGCATTGTGAACATGGACTGTCCAGGGTTGTAGATGAGAATGGAAGAAATAGACAAAACAGAGTTCATGAACAATGTGGAGAGTTAACATGGTGAGTCTGAAGATCTAGACGGAGGTTTCTGGGGACCTGGAAGATACATTTGAAGAAGTGGACCCGTTTCAGTCTAGAGAATCCTTTGAAGGCCACGAAAAGGTATTTCAGAGACAGAATAATAAAGTTTCATAGCTGATACACAAAAGGTTCTCTTTTTACATGAATAGAAACAGTTTTATTCAGCACTTACTAGAAAAATCGTCCATTAGAATAAAGTTACCTGATGTCAAATGACATGGAAAAATCCACATTTCTACATAATAGACCCCGAAGGATTAGTTTTTAAAGAGCTTTAGGAACCCAGCTAGTCTGTGTTTCCTGTTACAACTCTGATGTTCTGAGGCTGCTGATAGGTTTTCCTTAGGGGTTGGGGTGAATAGGGAAGATTGCATGGCCAGAAATTTAATAATGCTGGATTAAAACAAAGTGGGGAGATTCTTTTCTTCTGGATTTTGAAGTCCCTTTGCTATACTGATATGGTTTATTCATTTCTCAGAGGGGGATAAAGTATGTATTTCCCAAATATAGCAGTCTGCCTTTGTAGTGAATTACCTATTAAAACCTCGTAGGACTCAATGCCTAGTCTGGTCTTCTGTTTTACATATGGTGAAGCAAAGGCTGGGAGAGGACAAAGGCCTTTATCTGCATTGAGTTAGTCTCTGGGTCATGATTCTAACACAGGACTTCTGACCACTAAGCAAGGTCTTATTTCTCTCTTCCCAGCTTCCTATCAATTTTTGGAGCCAGTTCTCCAAACAGTTTTACCCAGAACAAGGAATTGCCGGTGATTTCAGAAAGAACTGGCAGACTCCAGGGAAGCACTTGCCAAATTGGCCCAGGCCAGCCTTGCTGCTGTGCTCCCTTTTCTCAGCCCAGCAAATCCGGTTCTGGGTAACCTACGTTTAGGAAGAACATCCAGGAATAACACCCAGCCTCTGTGCTACTATTAAAAAGTAAATAAATAAAGAAGCCATGCAAATTTTAAAATTGGGCAAGTTGAAGCAAATTAGTTTTAATGCAACCTGTGAAGTTAATATCAAAAATGAAAGGCAGGCTTCAAACAGAGGTTGAGCTGTGCTGACAGTGGGGAGGGTGACAGGACTGGAGGGGGAGCCTGCCCCCGGCCTTTACCTGATGGAAGCAAGTCCATTCTTACAGGTACTATAAAGAAATCCCGTGACTGGGCTTACTCCACCATGGGTAATTGGACTTTGGACTTCACTGGCGGGTCACA
This sequence comes from Phoca vitulina, assembly GCF_004348235.1. Lineage (NCBI taxonomy): Eukaryota > Metazoa > Chordata > Mammalia > Carnivora > Phocidae > Phoca > Phoca vitulina. Next base: position 143,835 of record NW_022589852.1, read on the forward strand.
GGAATGGTGGCACCATACTTAAACACTACATTCAGATAGTCAAGGATCTGGAAAGCATTTCCAGTGAGGACTGGTGGGAGGCTGTGAGAAAGAAATTCTTGGGCTGAGTATGGCCCACTCTTCACCGCTAAACATCTAAACACCCATTTTTGAAAAAGGATTGTGTTTGTTCTCTGTGGCTTAGGAGGCTAAGCAAAGACCAATGAATGGGAGGTTTGGCTTGACATATTTTGGCTCAGTCTGGCAGAGGCCATTCTAGGAGTATGGACTGGCTAAGCAGGGGACAGGATTCCCTTTATCTGATTCTGGGCATTTCCCAATCAGCATGGCTTCTGGAAACCTGGCCCCTTTTTTCAGAAGCACCTTGCCATCTTCACCCCGATGACCCAGTGCCTGTGGTATCACTTTTAGGAAGTCATTGGTTGGTTTCAAACTTGCCCTTTCTAGTCAATAAAGGCATATCTTTCTGTGCACGGTACCAATTCCATGAACTGTTGCTAGACTGCATTGTGTCCCTTCAAAATTCATATGTTGAGTTCCTAACCCCGGTGTGATGGTATTTGGAGATGGGGTCTTTGGGAGAAAATTAGGTCTAGATGAGGTTGTAAAGGTAGGGCCTTCATGGTGAATTTAGTACCCTTATAAGAAGAGATACCAAAGAGCTTGGGTGCGCCCTCCTCCCTCCTTTCCTCCCTCTCTCCCTGTCTCTCTCCACAGATACGCATGCACACGAATACACACACACACACAGGAAAAGCCATATGAGCATACAGTGAAATGGCAGACATCTGCAAGTCAACATGAGGGCTCCCACCAGAACCTAATCATGATGGCACCCTAATTTCAGACTTCTGGCCTCTAGGTCTGTGAAAAAATAAATTTCTGTTGTTTAAGTCACCCAGTCTGTGGTATTTTGTTATGGCAGCCCAAGCTGACTAAAACAACTGGTAATTGAGGTGTTTCCTCCATGATAAGTGGAAGTACTTTGATGGTTGATAGGAAGCAAACAGAAGCTTAGGCAAAAGGACTGGGGAGGGGTGCATTTGAGAGCTAGAGGGAGTCTTGTAGACTAGACCTAGGATTTGACAGTTCTGCTGAAGGCTGGCTGTGTGCCCAACCTCCTCCCACTTCTCTTCATCTCACTAGACCAAGAAAATATGCACATCTGTTATCCACAAATACTCTGAATTCCCCCGCCAACGCAGATCCCCAGGAAAACCTAACACAAGCAGAGCAATGGAGGAGATACACAGGATACTGGTGTTTCTCAGGAGGATGGCTGATTTTTTCCTGACATCTTCTATCTTGGTCTCTTAATTTGTCGGTAGTCAGTGAGCCACAGGATGATCCAGAGGACAAATGGAAATGGGACAGTGGGGCTTAAGCCTCAGCTCTGTCACAGATTAGCCATATTGTCTTGGGTAACTCACAGATCCTCTCTTTTTCTCAGTTCCCCTCCGTGACTCTGACTACTCTCCCAGCCTCAGTTCCCCCACTTATTCCTGTTAAACAGAGACCATAAGGAGTAGTGACTATGAATCCAGACTTTGGTGTCAAATAACTCATGAACTCAACATCTGCCTTTTCTCACCTGTGAAACTCTGGGTAAAATTATGTAATAACTCTGAGTTTCAAGTTTATAGCTGTCAAATGGGGTTAATAACAGTCCCTCTCACCCATGGAATGAACAGTCCCTTTACATGCATGGAATGAAAAATTGTCTGTGAAGTGTTTGGTACAGAGCCTATTATGCCAAGTAAACACTAGCTCTGTCTTGCTTCAATGCTGTGGAAAAACTTGCAGTACCCCGCAAAACACCCTGCTATAATATACCTCTGGGCCTTGGCTATGCTGGCCTGAGAAACTCCTAGTCACCTTTTATTTATTTATTTATTTATTAGATTTTATTTATTTGAGAGAGAGAGAACGAGAGAGAGAGTGAGAGCACATGATAGGGGGAGGGAAGAGGGAGAAGCAGACTCCCTGCTGAGCAGGGAGCCTGATGCAGGACTCGATTCCGGGACTCCAGGATCATGACCTGAGCCGAAGGCAGTCGCTTAACCAACTGAGCCACCCAGGCGCCCCCCTATTCACCTTTTAATCCTCAGTTGAAAATCTGGTGAACTCAGGTTTTCTGGCTGTGTGGTAGTGAGTCCTACACTCCCAAGGGAGCAGTGCTGTGCCTTCTCCAGCCATTATTACTCACAACCCATCGTGTTGTGATGAGTTTCTTACAAGACTGTTCTTCTTGCTGGATCTCACACTTCTCCAGGGCAAGGTCAATGTCTTTTTTAACAAGTTTTAAACAAAAACTAGCATGGCCTTCATTAGGCATTAAGTATTTCAAGGATGGCCATTGGTTGGATGAGTGAATGGGTTAATGGTTTATTAGATAAATGGGAATCCACCATATCCACTTCTGAGGCATGAACATGTAACCATTTCTTTTGATTTCCCATCAGCTTAATAACTATTTATGAGCATCTGTCTGTAAGACTCATGTTTGTAGTCTTAGGGTTAAAAGACATGTTCACCGTTCATGTGAACCAATCACATGAATCTTACTTGATCCTCACAGCAGCCCTTGCTGTGAAAGAGAGCAGATGCTGGTCTGATTTTACTGATGAGCAAACAAAGGCCCTGCTAGGAAAGTTCGAGATGATCCTAAAAGGTCATAGAGCATCCAGCAGTGTGTAACGATCTGGATTTCAGTCCTCTGTACCCTGTGCCCTGCTGTGTGACCTCAGCTCAAAATGTTCCTTCTCTGGAGTTTGGACTGGTCTCCGGGGTCCCTTCTACTTCTGGAAGCATGTGAGCTGGAAAGCCTATCAGCTGGGAAAACAACAAGGCTGGCTGCTTCCAGAATGGCCTCCGTGAGAGAGAACTGTGTACGCATTTTGAACATCTCAAAGCACTTGGGTGGTGTGGGGGAGTGTTATGATGAGGTTGATGGATCCTCCCTAAACGGGCACTTGCAGCGTTCCCATGCCAACTGAAGAGAAGGAAAAACTAAAAAACAAAAACCAAACATAAAAACTGAGCGTGGTCTAGGTCTGGTGAAAAATATCCTACCGATAGCAGCATTCAGTTATGGGAAGCGAATTCATGGAAACCTCAGCTTGGCCTTAATGGCTGGATCCTAGGATTCGTGATAAAGGAAGAGAGATTGGGTGTGAGAGATGCAGGAACCCGGAGGGAAGCGGGCTCTGGGGTCAGCTTCCCTTATTTGTCACCGCCACCCAAGAATGCACTGTCCTCAGCAACCCCGAAAAGCACATAGGCTCGGAAGACGCCCTTTGCTTTTGTCCTGGTCTTGCCACTTCTACCAGCACCAGGAGGCCCAAAGCAGCAAGACAGCATCTCTCTCTTAATATTCAACTGAATTTGTTTTCAGTTTCCTGCCAGCATCCCAGATCCCCAGAGTGCCCTCATGGCTTTCTTTTGTCATCTGCTGCCTGATGACTGGCTGTTCTGCTTATGCCCCCCCAGAGGGCTTGCTTCCCCCTTGTCTTGCAGGGGGCAGGACATCTGGGCTTCTGGGATAGTAACCACCAGGGCTGGCCCGCAGAGCTTCAGAAATCAGGGCAAGGACCCTTGAGGAGCCTCGGAAAGGCCCCTGAGCCCTAAGAAAGGGAGGGATGGAATTAGGCAGACAGGGATGAGACGTGAGCAGATGGAAGCTAAGTAGCTGTGGCAGCTCCTTATAAAGAGATCACAGCTGGAGATGCGTTCATTAAGTCCCCATCGTGGCCCTCTGTTCTCTTTCATGTACCCCTACAACTCGTTCATCAGCAAGTCCATCAGTTCTAGCTACAAAATCTATTTTAAATCCAAACACTTTTTTTTCCCTATCTCCACTGCTGCCTCATATTTCATACCAACATGATCTTTCTTGCATGTCCCTGCATTAGCCTCCTAACTTAACGTCTTGTCTCCTCCTAGGCTGTGGACCACTCAGATGCTAATGCCACTTTTTTAAAGTATTAAGCTGAACATGTCATTCCCTGCTTCAAAAAGTGCTGCCTCCATCCCTGGGCCTACAAGGCCCTACAGGAACCCACCCCTCTCCAACCTTTCCGCTGATGCCTCTCTCCTGGCACTGGATCCCTGCCTTCCAGGCCAAGCTGCAGCCTGCCTCTGGGCTGTGGCCTTGACACTTCCCTCCCCTTATATCTCATCTGGTTGGCCCAGGCTCATTATTTCCCCTCTAAGCTCACATGTGACTTCCTCAGAGAGAACTTCCCTGAGCACTCTACCTGAACTAAATCCCCGACTGCCCTCGATTTCTGCACTTTTTATTTCCTTCAAAGCATCTTTTGTAATTAGTAACTACTTTGCCTATTTGCTTGTTGCATTATTTAATGTCTCTCTCACCCACTCAGTGTAAGCGTAGCCACGAGAACAGGATCTGCTTCTTGTTCATTGTAGCCTCATGGGCTAGCTGGGGCCTGGCCCAGGGAAAGTGCTCAGTAAACATTTATCAGTTGTATGAATAAATGACTGAGTGAATGAATGAGTTTCTATAGTTCACTTTTCTTTTCTTTTTTTTTTTTTTGAGCCTGGCATTGAACTCAGCCTTGGGGATACAGACATAATGAGACAGGACCGTAGCTCTGAAGCTGCTTACAGTCTAATGAAGGAAACTGAGATGCCAAATAGTTTCAGGGTGAAAAGTGTAATAACACATACATGCACAATCATAATGATGACAGTGGCTGACCTTGAACACTTACTCTGTGCTCAGCACTGGGCAAAATATTTTTCATGTATTTTTCATATAATTGTCAAAATAACTCTCCTAGTATTATCACATTTAAACTATGTAACAACCCGTTTGACAGATGCAGAAACGGAGATACAAAGAGATTCAAGTAACTTACCCCTGGGGACAGCAGTTAAGTGGCAGAGTAAGATTTCAGCCAGGGACCGCTAACTCCCGAGGCTAGTGATTCTCAAAGTGTGTTTCTCCTGGACCAGCAGTAATCTCATCACCTGGTGCCTTGTTAAAAATGCCGCTTCTCAGACCCCACCCACAACCTCTTGAATCAGAACCTCTGTGGTGGGGCCCAGGAATCTGTCTTAAAATGCTTTCCAGGTGATGCTGATGACACTTGCTAAAATTTAAGAACCACTGCCTCTGGATGACTTGTTTTTCCTGGGATAATTAATTAGAATGGATCAGGATTTTTCCTTTAATGATTCAGTCTCAGCTCACACTCTGTAAGGGCGGGTTGCTTTTGGATCCAGAGTTCAAGAAGCCACATTGTGACCTGAACTGAGTCAGTTACCTTGCTTGACCCTGGCCCCTAAAACCTACAGCAGTAAAACATTACCTGGATGAGCAGCCCCTGTGAAGAGAGCTGATCTGCGAGGGATGGAGTCTGAGACCCCACTAACCTGGAGATATGTGCTTCACCAGGCAAAGAGAAGGGAACAAAGCCCAAGATGGGGGAACCATCATAAGAAGCTGTCTTCCAAATGCAGTCGACCGGCTGTTTAGCAAAACTTGTCAGACTTATCACTGTGGGCTAAAGGTCATTATGTAGTCAGAATAATTAGTAAAATAATACCATAAATTTTGATGGCACTTTTAACATTTTCAGGGCATTTTCACATCCATTTTCTCTTTTAATAATCTCTCCAATCATGCAAAGCAGAAAAGCACTGGAAGGATTGTCAATCTATCTGCCAGTGGCAAGGGAGAGGAAGAGATGTGTCTGAGGTCTCGTGGCTGGTTAGCTTAGTAGTGGTAACAGCTAATGGGTGTGGAGAGTCTGTGCGTGCCAGGCTCTATGCTACATGTGCCAAGTTCAGTTTAGTTTAATCAAACCTCTAGATTTGAGGCTTCCAGACGCCCACTGGGCTGAGTAAGGTTTCCCTTCTTTCGCCGCACTCTGAACTTCTTCCACCTCTCCAGTCACTTATTCAACCTTTGTTTAGCTTATATGCCATGCAGAGGTGAAGGGGACAGGGGTGACTGTGCCTGCCCACAAGTTGTTAGCTTTCTCAGAGGGGCCCTGAGTAATGCAGTGCCACCCACAGTGGACCTTGCAGGACAAAGGTGAATTACAGCTGACCCTTGAACGACACAGGTTTGAACTATGCAGGTCCACCTGTGCATGGATGTTTTTCGATAAATACAGTTCAGCCCAGTAAATGTATTTTCTCTTCCTTATGATTCTCTTAACAACATTTTTCTTTTTTTTTTTCAGCTAATTTTAAGAATACCCGATAAAATACCTAGACAGAATGTGTGTTAATCGACTCCTCACGTTGTCAGTAAGGCCTCCAGTCAATGGTATGCCATTAGTAGTTAAGTTTTGGGGGAGTCAAAAGTCGTACATGGAGTTTTGACCGTGTGGGGTGTCAATGGCCCTAACCCCCGTGTTGTTCAAGGGTCATCTGTGTTTATCAGTTCAAAAGGTGACAGATCCAGGATTCTCTGCAGCCCTCTGAGGTTTGAGCTTGGTGCATAAGAAGAAAGGATAATTCGTTTCTGATCAAAAGCACAGCATGGAGCCAGCTATGAAAGTGGCTGCAATCAATGAGGCCACCTTCAAAACTGTCTTCATGGGAGCCCATGAATATGGAAGGGATGGTAGGGAAGGCATGCCCAAACAAAGGGAGGACTGAAAGATGGGGGTCTTTCTAGATCTAGTGCTAGAGCCTCCGTAGTTCTACCCCTTATAAACTCTGTGACTTTGGGCAAGCGTCTCTATTTGTCAGGCCCTCTGCTTTGTTCTTCATGCAATAAGGACCAGAATTTCTGACTTTCCTGCTTCACAGAGATCTTCAAAAATCAAATGTAAGAACTAGTAATAGTAATAATAATATTAATGGCTAACATCTATTGAGCAATTATATGTCCTACTCACTTTCACTGGCTTCTTTCATTTCATTCTCAAAGCATCTTACAAAGCAGGTACTATTTTAGACTCCAAAATACAGGTCATCAAAAGAGAGGTTTAGTTGGAGCAAGGATTTGGACTCAGGTGAGTTTGATCCTAGAACTTAATACTATTAAATCACTGCAGCAGAGTTCCAAATCAACTGGGAAATCATAAAGACTCTGCAGATGTAAGTTATGATGATGAAATGGGTAGAATGCAAAGCGGGAACAAAAGTTAGGGCCTGGGATCAGAAGCTGTTAACTCGGCCTCTGGGAGGGAAATTGTTTCCAGATCCAAGATGCTCCATGGAATTGACACAGTAATACTCCAGGCTCAGTAAGCAGCAGACCCTAGATGGTGATGAGTCAGAGTTAAGGAGTCCGAGTCAACCTCCAGGAAGAAGGGTTCATGCAGGGTGATTTAATACATGCCATACACTGCACAAAGCATCAGGGACTAGAGAAACAGACACTGGAGGCAGAGGTGTTAACAGACAGCTGGAGTTTCCAGAGGCCTCTGATTTTTTGCTGTAGTTCCAAAGGTGCATTTCATTTAACTCCATCCGCAGCCAGCTGGTAGTCTGGGGGAGCCTTTGGTAGGGCTACAATGTCTACCTCTGACTCAATAGGTGAGAAGAACTAGATCTCTCTGGGAAAAAAAAAAGGCAGAAACTCGATCTTGCTGCTCTCCCCTGAGCCTGGATAAGGACCAGCTTCAGTGCTGAGCTGATGACAGCCATTTGGGAGTGGCTCAAGGGACCTATTGTTTTGTTGCGGAATTTTGAACAGCTTCAGATGTGTCTCTGTTGGTCAAAGCTAAAGACAATAAGGAAAATAACATGACAGCTCATAGTTATTTCACTCTATTCAAGGGGTCATCTTAAGGTATATTTTAGGCTCTAAGCACTTTCACAAGTGCTACCTCCCCCATCATGTCGAAGATAGTACAGTGCACCCTCATCACACATTAAATCCAATGTACATGAGTTGTGGACTAGTTGACATAATGACAAATTTTATAGACTTTTAAATATTTATTAATTTGATGTTGCAGTTTGCTTTTAATATTTTAGGGCCAATGTATTTGTTTTTCTGGTGAAAAATACTTTGTAGGCTCTTCAAAAGATCTTAGGCCCCTGACACTGTGCTTATCATGCCTAATGGAAAACATGAGTTTGTAATTATTGTGGGTGGTGGGGGTTCAGTGGTTCCACACACTGATAATGGATAAGCCTGGGGACTCTGCAACTGAACTGCCTTGACTTTGAATCCTGGCCCCACTGCTTATTAGCTGTGTGAGCCCTGGCAAGTGCCATAATCCTGTTTGTACCTCAGCATCCTCATTTGCAAAGTAGTTATTGGGAGGACTAACTCAAATGACACACACTGCCTGTAACATAGCATGGAAACTTGCGGTTATTTGTACAATGTCCCTGCGAGGTAGCCGCTGCGATTATTCCCATTTTGAACAGGAAGTCAGTGAGGGGTTGTAATGCACAGAATTTGGTAAATGGTGGAGTGAGGATTTTGAGCACAGGTGGTCTGACATTCTTAATCAGTAAGGGTTTGCATCTGTCAGGATGGGCCAAGTTATGCTACAGTAGCAATGACTGCCCTATTGCAGTGGGCCAATATAAAGTGAGTTTATTTCTTGCCCATGCTGCAAGGCCAGCACAGGATAGCAGAGGGGGCATTGTTCCTCATATTCACCCAGGGACCCAAACTGAGAGAGTCACCTTCCTAGCAAATGCTTCCATGATCACAGTGGCAGGGAAATATATGTGACAGAACACACACTGACTCTTAAAGCTTCGTCCCAGAGGTAACAGACACCACTTCCACTCATGGTTCATTGGACCAAACAAGCCACAAAGCTGGACCGAGCTTCAAAAGAGAGGGGCAGGGGGAAGACAATTATACCATATCACTAGGACAACTAGGGAATTGTGAACAGCCCTAATGTCATCTCAGAGGGAATTTTGTGGGCTCAAACTAATTGATCTATTTAAATTATTAAGAACAGGGCCCAGAACATAGTAAGATATCCTTACATGCTAGGTATTAACTCTCCTGAATTAAGGAATTGCCTCCTGTGATAATTATTCCATAAAAATATTTTCCATCTGATTCTCTTGATCCTAGTCCTTCTTCTTCCACTGATCCATCTTGCAGACCACTATCTGATCCATTTTACTCTCCACATCTATCTCTTATCATGTCATCCTCCAGCGAATCCCTGTTGTCTTATGGGGCAAAGTTCAGACACCCAAGCCTAAAATTAAAGGGAACTCCATTATCCAGTTCCAATCTCCTTTGGAGCTTTCTCTTCCTGATATGTTGGCTCTGATTAGCTGAGAAGACTTTTCAGTTCCCCAAATTAGTCTTGCACGTTCCTATCTCATGCTTTGATATGCACCATTCCTTGTTGTATGATCTCCCCTTCCCAGATGCCTCTTCCCTTTCTGAATTCTTAGCTCCTTCATGATGCACTTTACCACTGCCTCCAAGAAGCCTCTCCCTCCACCACAACCTGCAATGATTTCATTCAGGGCTGAACATCCTCAGTATTCAGGAACTGTACTACTCATTTGGCACTGAACTCAAGACTGCTTTGAACTTTTTTTCCTTTTATCTTTTTATGCTCATGTCATGGCTGTTGTGGAAAGCACACAAAATACAACATCAGACAGATGTTGGTCTAAATCTCAAGTCTGTTATTTACTGGCCTTGAGACCCTGTGTAGGTCAGCCACTTCCCTGAGCTTCCCTCTCCTCTCCTATGACATGAAAGTGATTGTGCCTACTTCGTAAGGATGTTATAGGGAGAGAAGTAAAAACAAGGTGTGCCCAGCATATAGCAGATGACTGTTATCATCATTGCTGATTCCCTGTTTTCTTAGAACACGACCTGGCATGTAATAGGCAGTTCAATGAATATTTGTTGAATGAATGAATGAATGATTATTAATCACCAGCAACTCTTACCACTTGCTAGTTGTCTCCAAAAACTGTAAGTTCTTTGAAGACAGGGAACCTTGGAAAGTAAATGCTCTTTGGAAAAGAAGTCTTGGGCAACAATTCTCAAACTTAAGTGTGCAGAAGAAGCAAGGAAGATTATTCAAAATGCTGATTGTTGAGATCTAGATTTATTGAATCAGAATTTCTGACATAGAGTCTAAAAACATGCATTATAACAAACTTCTTAAGTGATAGCGATTCTAAGGTCTACAGATTATGCTTTGGGAAACCTTGTCTGGGAAGTGCCCCTCTTGACTGGGTACAAATCCTTCCAGATAGGTCTTTGCCAGGCAACCCATCTAGAAGAGATAGTCCTCTCTGGAGTAGCCTCCCTGCATAGCTAATTCATTTAATTCTAGAGTATTCCTAAAAAAATCAATTCATTAGAATTGGATTAATTTGTGTCAACTTAATATGTATAGTATGTACTTTTCTAAATGGTATTAGGTTTGAAGTGAAGATGGCAACAATCCTTTAGGGTAGAGTTCTCTGATAATATTTGACTTTGTCTTTGTACCCAGCACCTTCGGTTTAGCATCTAGCTTAGGGATCTATACACTGGTGGCCAACAACCTTTGTTGATCCACTGAAAAAAAATACAGTTTCTTAATTGTAACTCCAGTGGACCTGCAAGATTCTATAGGTCTCTGGGGGATAGCATTGTCCTCAAAGTCAAAGATCACCCATTAAACCCATCTGGCAGTTGATAGAAGTCCCGGGGAAATATTTGCTATCTTTTGGCAGAGCTCTTCTTGGATAAATAGTGAACAGACACATTCGGTCTTAGTGATGTCAGTTTAGGCTCTCTCAAGGATTCGACTATTTACTTAACAGAGGTACAGCCCATGGGACATACATCACCTATTGAATTCCCGAGCTTAGCAGTTTATTAGAAGTGTACACAATGCTTCCACACAAAAGAGCCAACTTATCCAGTTGCCAAGATGATTTACCTTCTCCTTCTTTCTTTTAAGGCTAGTGCAGTGGTTCTCAACTGGAGGTGATTCTGCCTTCTTCCCCTCCCCAGGGTGCATGTGGCAATGTCTGGGACATTGTTGATTGTCACAGCTTAGGGGAGAGGAGAGACTACTGGCATCTAGGTAGGAGCATTGGATGCTGCTGAATATCCTATAATGTGCAGGACAGACCCCTACAACAAAGAATTATCTGGTCCAAAATGTCAGTTGTGCTGAGGTTGAGAAACCCTGGTCTAGTTCTTTTCATTGGCCAAGTGGTAGGCACTGGTTCCCTCTGATACTTCATTGAGCAGAACCTAGATGGGCTATTTGGAATATTCCTTATGTAGAATCAATTCCAGCTGGCTTTCCCTTCAAGGGAAGGCAAGGCTCAGGGGATGTAGGTAATTCCCATCCCTCCTTTCCTCAAACCTGAAGCAGGTTTTGTCAGAGTAGAAGTGTGGAAAGCTGTCCTTAGCATTTTATAAATCAAGCGTTAGTGGTCATCACTGTAGCTGGAATCCAAACCAAAACCCTCTCTCCTGGCTACCTGAAGGAGCCAGGCTTGGACTTCTCCAGATACTATCCCTGGCCTGGTTGGGAAAATACTCAGCTCAGTAAATGGAAGAGTCTCTTTAGGTACACAACTGGCACTTTGACTGATGAAACTTTGTTAGCTGTGATTGTGGTGTGGCATGGCCAGGATGGAAGCCAACTTTCCTATTAGCTACTTAGCAACAGTCACTCTGTGCTATAAAACAATGCCAGTCCTATGGAAATTAAAGAGCGGGATTGTCACGTGATAAAAAGATGACTGGGTCCCATCTAGCAGGTGCGGGTTTAAGCCTTGGCTCCCAAACTTGCTAGTGGGCCCATTTCTTTATTTGTACAATAGGGATAATAATTCCTGCCCTCTGATGGAGAGGATCAATAAGATGGCTGCTGACTTGTTCTGGAAATTATACCATAGTTGCTCCCCAAAAGTGGACTTTAGACCTGGGGAGACTTCTACACTGGCCCCAGTCTGTAGAACCATGTTTAGGAATCGCTGCATTATAATTTGGAGAAATATTTTTGTAACTGCAGCAAATCAGAAAAATGAGGCCAATATAGTAAAGCAAAATGTATATTTTATGGGACTCCTTTATTCTGAGATTATGTGCTTTTTCTTTTTTGCTGTTAAGTGCCTTTTCTATTATGAAATATGATGATGGTAGATTGCAAGATGTTTTGTTTTGTTTTTAAAACACACTTATATGAAAATATTGAAAATTAACATCCTATATCAGTCCCTGACACGTCTTTAAATTTCTTCTAGTTTTTGAGACCTAATGCAAAGGAAACTCTGCAAAGTCACCTCAACAAGAATGTTATTATTGCAGATGATATATTTTGCTTAAGTTTATGTTCCTATAACCTGGGTATGTTGGGCATATTAAAAAGACCTTTCACATGCTTTCTTAATCTATAACAGATCTTACGTGCCTAGGATCACACTGAAACACAGACAGGGATGCACAGTGCAGCAAGACAGAAAGATCAGCTACTTGGGACTCAGACACAGATGATGTCTGCTCTGGGCTTAGCCCCTACCAGCTTTGTGACTCTACACTAAAAGCCTCAGTTTCCTGATCTGCAAACGGGGACAATAGTAATACTACCCGCTAGGGTGGCTGGAGTGATTTTGCAGGGCAAGTGGCCATGAGAGAGACTAGCACTTGGTGGCTGCTTGGAATTGTTCCTTTTCTAACTTTAAACTATGTCCTGTACCCACTCGTGTGTAAATAGCAAATCTGTGACATGAAGGCTCTTCCAGCTCTAAGCTGGTGACTTCTTCTTTGTCTGCCTCTGAGCACCTGCAACCCCAATATCCTAACCCTGGCTTCTGGGGTATAGGTTCAGAGGACTAAACATACGTTCTCAAAGTTTTGTGTGCATCAGACCCACCTGGAGGTCTTGTTATACCCACAGCTTTGCTGGGCCCAACTTCAGAGTTTCTGATGTAGTAGGACTAGGGTGGGGACAAGAATCTGCATTTCTAACAACTTCAACATGATGCTAATGCTGCTGTCCAGGCACCACCTTTTGAGAACCACTGGACTAAATGTCTCCTCTTTTCAGCAATGGTTCACTGCTGCGATTCCTGACTGTTGGCTGCAGTTTTTCTGGCCATTTTCCAAAGCTGGCCCCCATTCAGCATCTCCTATCATAGTAAAGACACCACATCCATCCAGAAAATAAAGCAACCTCCTAGGTCCCATCCATCTGCAGGTCCCATCTGACCTGCCCCTGGCCCCATCTCTCAATAAGCTGACATCCAGCACACTGCCCCCACCTGGTTTGATCCATGCCCCCTCCACATTGTAGCTATATGACCTTGTGCAGGTTGGTTCACCAGAATAGATATGCAAAGAATGAATGTCTCTCCCCCACCTCAAGAACTTGATTAGTCATGTCCTGACTGGAAACATGGAGTATGGTCTATTGTCTGCCAACAGAAACAATTATGGCAAATTGTCTCATTAGGGTCATGTTTGCCTATTTTGTGTTAATGGGAATCATTGTTTGTTTGGACTGAGTTGTCTTCATTCCAGTCATTTCTGCTTCACAATAAGAGGCATCTGTGCTTGCAGTCCAGGGCGTGAATTACTGTCTTGTATTGTAGGACTGGGCTGTCCCTTCAGGAAACATCTTTCCAGAACATCAGTTCTCATGGAGGTGCCAGGAGAGTAGGACTTAAGCTAACAAATGATTATCTTTCACAACAGAGCTACCACTAGACATCAAACTCGTGGGCCCCTCCCTAAGGGACTCAGGTTCTGATTTTTGGCCCAGGACTCAGTGTATCCTCAGAGGCCAGGCCTCTAGGGTCCCTGTCAACTGAGCTGCCTCAGCAGGTGTACATTCTTGTTTCAACTACTTTCTCAAAATGAGAGTGGAAACTTAAAACAGTATCAGCCCTGGGAAAGTAGGAGTTGACCTCATCACATCAAGGTATTTGTGACAAGCATCAGAAACTCTTCTGGAGCTGCTTTTGTCAAGCAGATGAGGAAGAACACATAAGAATACCTAGATGCCAAAAGTCAGGGCAGCATGCTCTAGGGGAGGAGGAGAGTACAGGCCTACTGGGAGTCCCAGAGAAGCACTTGGTAACGTTCACCAGCGCTGAAGATTGTTCGTAACTTGAGCCTGGTCTTGGGGTGACAGGACATCCTGAGGCTTTGAGCAAACCTTGTTCAAACTCCCAAAACTTTTGCTTTGCTTGGAGGGGATACTTGTGTGAAAAGAACAGTTTTCTGGAACGTGCATATTGATATGAGCACCATTCAGGCCCTCTGCTGGGTTACCTTGGGCAACTCACTTCCCCTTTCTGAGCCTCAGTCTTCAGTTTCCTCATTTTTGAATTGGAAAGTAACCTCTGCTCTGTCCACCTCACAGGGATGTTGTGAAGCCCAAATGGTGTGAATACTACTAAAGCCAATACTTAACTGTCACAGCAACAGCGACATCCCTAATGGCGGGAGCACGCGGGCTGCTCTGTGGATTGTCTTCTGTGCTGTGTCAGTCCATTTTTACAGCAGCTCTGCGAGGTGGCTACTGTCATTATACCCATCTTATAGGTGCAAAAACTCAGGCACAGAGAGGTTAAAGAGCTCGCTTGAGCTCACACAGGTAATGCCAGTAGTCAGGATTGGAACTTAGCCTTGCCTGACTCACCTGCATTTAATCACTAACAGACACTGCTCTGTGATAGATGTTAAAAATGTTTTGGTGAATTTTAAGTAACTCTATAGAGGGAAGATGATTCCTTTGCCATGCCCCAGCTCACTCTCCAAGCCTTAAGCAGATGGCAGCAGAGCCTGACTCCTCATGGCCCGGGCTGCCTCCACCTTGGTGTCTCTCCTGCAGGGGTTCAGCTTTCCTTTGTTTCTCCTCCCTTGCATTATGAAAATGAGAAGCAGCTGTGAGCCCCGCAGATCGCAAATGGGATTGTGCATGTTGCTACCTCTGCTAACAACTAATTCATTACCAGGCGGCGGACAGTTTCCGCTGTGCTGTTACAATCTATTTGGTTTCCAGGTGCCACATGGAATCAAAAACAATTTGCTCCGTGGTTGATCCTGGTGGTGTTGGCATTCAGACGGGGATGCTCTAGCTCCCTGTGCCTCTGAGGGGCATCCTCTCCGGTGCGGAGCTATCCCCCTGGGCAGGAAAGGCTTTGTGATGGGAGATGGGGACTGGAAGATATGTCTGGACTTGGAAGGGTTTCCATCTAGTCTCTCGTACCTTTCAAGAAATATCCATCAAATATGTATTGAGCACCCATGATGTCCTACATACTGTTGTGCCAGGGAGTGGGGAAACATTGGTGAGCAGATAGATAGAATCTCTGCTCTTATTTGGGTTGCGCAGAGACACACAAGCAGCAAATCAACAGATAGCGTAAGAGATAATTTCAGATCATAATAAGAGGCAAGAAGAAAATAAAAGTGAGTGATGTGATAGAGATGCAGGGCTGGACGGGGATGGATCCTTCCATCAGCATGTTCAGAGAGAGCCTGGCAAAGGATGGGATATTTGAGCTGGGTTGGAAATGGTAAGCAAGAATCGGTCCTGGGATAATAATAGGGAAGAACATTCTATGGAGAGGGAACCTCAAGTGAAAAGGGGAGTCCAAGTTGGGAACATTCAAGAAATAGAAAGGAGGCCCAAATAGCTGGGTCAGCAGAGGGCAGATCACACAGGGCCTTGTAGACCATGGTCCTGCCTGGGCACCTCTTCTTTGAGGAATCCTTTGGGGCCCAGAAAACCAAGGCGGGGGCTGCTTTCTATGTATTCATCATACCTCTAAAGTCCGACTTTGAACCTCTCCAAGACTAAGACCCTGTCTTTTTCTTTCTGTATCTCCCCAACCAAACCTTACACAGTTCTGGACACAGAGCAGATTCTCAGGAAAGCCTGATGTCTTGAAGGTGTAGCTTAAGGAAGATGTTGCAGACCTCAGAGACATATTTTATTTCTACCCAAGGAAGACATTTTTTTTATATTCAGCAAAAGGATGGACTGCCTCAGTAGGCACTGAGCTCTCTATTATGAGAGGTATGTAAGTGAAAGATGGAAGATCAGTTGGCAGAAAATTACCGGATAGAGGTAGTAATAGTAGTTACAGTTGTAATAGAAGTAATATTGCCACATATTGACCAGTCTATATATGCAGGCACTTGACATATACAATCTCATTTTATGCTCCAAACAACCCTGTAAGGAAGTACTATTATTATGCACACTTCCCAGTCCTGGAGACTGAAACTCTGGTAGTTTGACAGTGTGCCAGGGATCACATAGTGAGTAAGTAGCAAGGTCCAGACTAGAAGCCCACACTTTGAAATCCTCTCTACAAAAACTGATGAGAGTCCATATTTTGACATTGCATAACTTGGCCTGTTACTTCTATCCTAAACTGAATCGCGGGACATGTGGGAGGCATGTTATTCTTTTCCAGCCTTTGCAGCCCCTCACATGTGTTAGGGAATAATATAATGCAGACTCGTAGAACTGAATCTCATAGAATGTGGTGAGAAGAATGGCTGAAAGCGTGTTTTCCCGCCAGTGAAATCATTCCCAAAAGATCTCGTTGTGGTTCCTCACTCTCGCCCCTCTTTTCACTTTATTTGAGTAATATGTTAGCTGCCAACAGCAAAGGTTAAATCATGCCAATGAAGAAATAAAAATAAAAATTCCCACCAGCCTAGAAACCTGATGTTTATATCACCTTCTTTCACAACATTTTAAATGAGGCCATGGCTCTGTGGAAGCTGAGACATAAGTTTCTTGAGAATAGGTGAAGGGATTTCAAGAGAGGAAGATGAACTTTGGGCATAAAAATGAAGATAGCCAGAGTTCAGGTCCTATAAAGCTCCCTACCCTGCCTGGTCTTGCCTAAGTACCACCTCTTCCTTGTGACTTTCCAATACACCTATACCCCCAATCCCTCTGTAGCCTCCTCCATCCTAGAAGATCCATTTGGGTTAAAATGGTCAGCCTGCGAACTTAGTCTGGTCTGCAGTGGGCAGACAGTGCTTTAAAAACACTAAATGAGAATGTCTTTTGAAGGACGTACAGGCTTCTCAGCCCTACCTACCTCCCCCATTCATGACACCAGCACTTGCCTTGAGACCCGTGGTGAAGGTTATAGAATTTTGGAGCTGCAAGGGATCCATGAGGTCATCTCTGACAATGTTCTGTAAAATCTTTCAAAGAGGAACATTGGATACTGGGGCTTGTGTAATTGGACACATATTGGACCTGACAAGCCTAGATGTGTAAAAAGTCAGCTTCGTAATGTTTTAAAACTTCGATGTTACTAAAAACCATTATTAGCATTTACTAAACCTTTACTAGAATCTTCCATTTCCTAGCCTAAGTGTTCTTAAAAATTGTCTGACTTAATCCTTACCATACCTCTATGGAGTGGAGACTGTTTTTTACCCTCATTAGCTCAAGAGCTTAAGGTGCTTGCTCAAGGTCATAGAAGTGATATTTGATTCCAGGCATGGACTCTACAGTATATTTCCAGAACAGGAAACACCCAAAGGCTTAACCAAGATCCTCAGGCCAGGGGTCCCAAATCCGAATGCCCACAGGGGCTGGACTGATAATGTGACTGAGTGACTCCAAGAAACAAAAGTAATGACAAATGGCAGACACATAAGACAGCCTCCATGTTGGAGAGCCTGCGGAAGTGCTGTGGGAATCATGGGAACTGAAGAATACACATCCTAACTAAATGTGGGCAGCCATATTGGCCTCTAGCCTCCCATGGCCACCTGGGAATGCCGAACTTTCCAATTTTTCAAGGGAAGCTGAAAAACTGAATTTTTATTCAAAAGTACTCAACTGTTTAATATTGGGAAGTAATTCAAATTTTTTGAAACATTTTGCCAGCTGAACAAAATACACCCAACTTTATGTCACCTTTGATCTTATCCATGCTTTCATCCTTTATCGGGGCAAGCAAAGGACCAGAGAAAGAAATGACTTCAGGGATCATCCAACAAATCACCTGGCAAAGCTGAACCTAGAACCAGGGCTTTTTTTTTTTTTTTTTTAAATCGCCAAGTGTTGTTTGCTGTATCCAAATTTGTGAACTCCCTCCACCTTGACCTCCAGCCATGCCCGCATATCTCTGTTGCCCAGGAAATTGAAACTTGGTTCCTTCTAGTCCCTCCCGAGTTTCTCTGTGTGTTAAGTGGGGATTTGCCCTTCATGGAGGGTGGAGATGAAATTAAGATGAGGCATTGGGAGGGCAAGCCAATTAAGGCTTTCTTTCCTACCACTTTGTCTTGGCAGTCAAACCAGAAGTCCCTAGCCATCTTGTCTGAGGACAGATGGCTGGTGTTCTCTTACCATCCATTAGGACAAGCACAATGTTCCTCTTGTCTCTCTTGGTCATAGAGAGCATTTAGTAGCCATTTCCTACTAGTTTATTGTGGGTTCAGGGTCTACTGTTTCCTACCAGGACTTTACAGAGGTCCAAAGAAAAGGTCTGTCTAAATGGAGCCACAGAGATAAAAATCACCCCATAAAATAAGAATTCTGGAGAGTAGGTGACCGGGGCACCTATTACCTGAATCCCAACTCAGGTGCCCATCATGGCCCCAGGTTTGTTCCATTCTGTATCTCTGAATTGCCTATGATGCAGATGGTATAACTCCTTTTACAAACGAGGAGTCTGAGGCTCTAGAGGTGCTGGGACTTGGCCCAGAAAAGTATTTCTGGAGTTAAAAGGAGGGGAGATTCTTAGGGATTCAGGAACTCAGACAAGCCTTCCCAGAGGGCTTGGGAATCTAGCAACACATAAGATTAACATAAATGAGGAGGATGGTGAGCGAAGGTGGTCTGGGCTTGATGAACAGAACCTTTTTTTCTTTTGAATAATAATGTGTCAAGTTTGGAGCAGCTTTTGTTCTTCTGAAAAAGCTTTCCCAAATTTGTTGGATAGCCAGAATTACCATGTGCAGGAGGGAGCTTTGAAAATTGGCCCTGTTTTCTAGTTTGCCTGAGAAAGAGTAGGAGGCGTGGGGCTGTGAGGGTGGAAAGCACCCCCATCAATGTGCTGCTGGGATAACGTGTCCGGTGAGTCCATGCTGAGGCCAAAGGGGAATAGAATCACCTAACGAGGCACATGTGGTGCATTTGTATCTTTGGGGCTTAGAGGAAAGCCTAGCAGGCCCTTGGGGATGAGAGGACCTGCCAGGCAGGAGTCCAGAGGGAATGCTGGCTTTTGAAAACAGGTGTTTGTGGGGGCCGGGGGTGTGTTTCTTCCCCTTCTTGGCCAGCGAATGAGCTATTTTGAGCAGAAGCCAGCAGGGCCCACCTTGAAGAAAGGGATCTCCCACGAGGAATCAGGGACTCTGCCTCTCTCTGGGAGGAGGAGAAACTGTCTTCATTCTAAGCTATTACTAAGACTCTACTCACCCACATTTTTGTCTCAGGTCTAACTCAGCCAGGATGGGATGCTGAGAACCCTCAGTCTCCTGTTTGTTTTTTTTCTTTTTCCCAGAAACAGGAAAGTGTCTTTCCCTAGCCAACTGTGGGAAACAGATTCTGGAACTGCACTGGAGGCCAACCCCTGAACACCGTGGAATGACTTAGCTTGCAGGATGGCCATTCACAGAGCCCTGGGACACACTCCAGTATATTTGTAACTGCCCATGAGGCCAAGTGGACCCTCACAGGCAGCTATGGAGAGGTTTCTCAGGAGATGGGCTCCCATCCACAGATCATGAGAGCTTACCTGTCCTGGGCAAATCAAAGCCTTCACCATTTCAAGGAAACTTAGAGCAGAAGGAGGCCATGTGGGATATCAAGAAGAGTACTGGACTTGGAAATGGAGATTTAGTTCACACCTTTTGTTGCCACGTACTAGTTTGACCTTGAGAAAGCCCTTTCCTGGTTTTCTGAATGCTACTTTTTTCAGTCTTTGAAATGTGAATGAGAGCAGAACCTTTCATCTCTGAAGTCCCTGATCATGTCACTTCCCTTCCCTAGAGCCCTCTGATAACCTCCTCTTGCAAGTATATCCAACACTTTAACTGGTCCTGGTGCCTCAGCAGAACATGGTCCCCACCTACCATGCCGGCCTCACACCATTGCCATCTCCCCACCTCAACCCTGCCAAGCTCCTTCCACCTCGGGGACCCCCCCACATGGGTGGTCTGCCCCTTCAGAACACTCACCCCCATGTCCCCTCCTCACTGTGCTAACTCCTCTTCATCCCTCCAGCTCTGCATCAGTGCTGTTTCTTTAGGGGGCCCTTCTCTGGCCCCCCGCCCAGGCTGTTCTTCACATTAGTTCATAAGCATCTTACACTTTTCCTTAGAAGCACTTACAACAATGGAAATTAGACCACTGCTTATGTAACTACTTGCTCATCATCTTTCTCTACCAGTAAGCTCAGTAAAGTTGTAGACTATGACTGTCTCTGTCACAACAGTATTTCCACGGGTAGAACCCACAAGGTCTAGAAATGGGGTGCTCAGTGATTATTTGTTGAAAACAAAGGACTGTATGTGGTCAGTAAACCCCTCTGGCTTCAGTATTCAAAAGGGGAGGGGAATAGAGACTTTGTGGGATAAGAAGTCCATTGACAAAACCTCACTTTCCTGGCCTGAAGAGAAGACAAATGATCTTCAGTGTTCCCATATTCATCTTCACCTTAGATCGGACAGCACACCGACATGTTGGCACAATACAGAATTGACTTACCTGGGTGTACAATGAAAATAACGAGAGAGATGCTGATGGAAGAAATATGTTCTTCCTCTGCCTTTTGCCTCAGGGAGAACTCTGCATACAGAGCCAGTTGGAGTCAACTAGATCTACCAAAAGCGTGAAAGGGATACAGGAGAGTGGCAAAGCAGAAGGGTAGCTAGGAGAGTAGTGATGGGCAATTCATTTTAATGAGTGTTTATTGAGCACCTACTATTTATTAAGATGTTATGCTTTGCTTCATGTTGTTGATAGAAAGATAGTGAGAGTATTTAATAGCTAATGTTTGGAGATGATAAGTGACTTATCCAAATTAACATAAATCTTAACTAGTAGCTGAGATTTGAATCCAGGTTGGTCTGAAACCAAAGTCTTACCTCTTAACCTCTGGGATATATGGCTTCCTGTCACAAAACAGAACAATGACCTGTGGCCTTGAGAGCTTATAATCTGGTGAATATTGAACCTAACCCGTTATTAATTCAGGATGTCTATGTTCTTGCTTGGTCCTACTCTGGACAATGGGATTCTTGTCAGCTGACTGACAGGGTAGAATTATGTGGCTTATGATGTGAAGCAGAGAGGGAACATGTGGGGGTAAAAATAATTTTAAAACTGAGGGTCCAAAGACCCGAATTCAAGCTTAGGGCCTAGTTCTCAATCTTGATATATGCCTATATCAAGTTAATGTCCCCCCTTGCCCCAGTGTCTCCCTTTGTAAAATGAGGGACATTCTTTTATTCCTGAGAACTGATGCACCCATGGGAATGAAACTCCTGAGGCTTTGCTCCATACCTCTAGAATCTAACCAGCTCTCTCCTGGTTATGAATAACTTCCTGCAGGGCTCCTCACTGACAGCCAGGGGAAGCTGCTGTCCTAGGGATTCTCTTAAAAGGTGATACACCCAGGGCTGTTAAGCCTCTGCTTAGGGTTAGAATTGAAGCCAGGGAGGAGTAGGAATCCATTTACCTTTCTTCAGGGTTCCTATCTAGCACCCCACGGCCCAGCCATCTGCCTGCCTGCAGTGGGGGAGCAAAGGAGCTCCGTGCAATTTCTGGAATGTTTGACCATGTTTGACTTTGATTTGTGAGTGCTCAGGTGGCAGGCTAACCATGTGGCAGGTCCTCTTCCATCTACCCCATTCAGCAGGTGTCATGAGTGGGCCTTACTACCCTGGCTTGACCAGGTACAATCACCAAGCTATTTGCCCACAAGACAGATGATTAATGAGCTTGTAACCACTCATTCCATCTTATATTATAGCAATGTGTATAGGGTTTTCCCACTTTTGATCCTGTTAACTTTCACTACAGTTATTACTGTATCCATTTTACAAGTCAAGAAACTGAAGCTTGCAAAGCTGAGTAGTTTTCTCATGGCCACTTGCTGATTACTAACCTTGGATTCTTTGTCTGGCAAACTTTCTGCTAATGTCATTAGTCTGTTTGCTTAATATTTTTCTTCGTTGGCCCATTTGTGATTTCTTGAATAATTTAGACTTGAGATAGTCCTAGACTAGAAGTTATCAAATTTTCTCATTTGACATGATCCATATTTATTTATTTACTCCCACCTAAATGTAGATAAGGCCCTGCTCTTGAGAAAGCTACGGACTTTCTAGGCATATAATTCATAAACATATGAGTGATTACAGGCATTCATTCATTTATTTAGAAAATGTTCACCCACAATATGCTGGGGACTGTCCTACAAATTGGGAGCAGAGAAATGATCAAGGCAGCCCTCTGCACCTGATGCTTATAGTCTCTTGGGGATGAGTGGGAAGAAAGAAAAATTGTAGATAAACCCATCAATAATAAAACTCAGATCATGATTAAGTGCTAGGAGACAACTGCTAAAGAGAATGGGACAGTGTGGCAGGAAAGGAAAATAGGCTACTTAGGAAGGGTAGTCAGGGAGTGAGGTATGACTTACGGATCTATGAAGACAAGTTGCTAATCATGCCAAGAGTTGAGGGTAGAGGGTAGCAAGTGTGTGGCTCTGGGGCACCAACAAGAATGGAGGATTTGAAAACTAGAAAGAAGGTCCACCTGACCGAAACACACTGAACAAAATGAGGGGAAAGTGGTGGGCGATGGGGTCATTGAGGCAAAAAGGCCAGGTGCTAGGGGGCCTGTGAGGCCATGGTCGGTTGAACACAGAGCAGTGTAAGAACTCAGACCAGGCTACAAGCCATGGGATATCTCAACTGAGTCTGATAAGAATTCAGAGGAGAGGGAGACTGTGGTGGATGGAGGCAGTCAGAGAAAAGTTGCCAGTGTTTGCAGGAAGAGTAGTTAGTATCTGGCTGAAAGTCTGCAGGGTATTCCAAGGAGGGGGTAACCAGGGTTGGCATGGAGGAAAGAATTGACATGGTGTGTGTGTGTGTTCAACACATGTGTGCACGTGTGTGTGCATGAGTATTGGGGAGATAAAAAGACAAAGTTCAGTGGTCAGAAGAGAGTAGAAGATCATTATGCACTTCTACTAGGAAAATCAAAATATTCATGGTAGTGCCCGTTAAAGATCAGATGAATAGTTTCACTCTGAACCAAACTGAGTTTCTGATTTCCCCTGAGGTATCTTGAAAGTCTTAAGAGCATTTATCCCCTGTTACTTATACCCCAGAAACAACAGCCTAGCTAGGAAACATTGCGTTGTGAAGGGTCAGAGCCAAAAGAATCCTTAGAGTTGATTAAATCCAACCCTCCCTACCCCTGCCCTGCCCCATATTTGACACAGATGAACAATTAGGGTTTTGAAAGGGAAGGGGCTGGTTTATATACAGGTAATGGTAGAGCGAGGTCTCTGATGCTCCTTCCTTGTTCTTTACCAGGAATCAGGGGATGATGCAGGAGCCTCCTGGGAAGTGGAGTGGGGGTGAGGGGGGGCACTACAGGAGCCTCCTGGGAAGTGGAGTGGGGGTGAGGGGGGTTGATCTGCCTGTTCTCTTTCTGGTCCATTCCTCCCAGCAGGTCTGCCCTACTGTATGGGCCACAGGCCTGGGGTCTTCCTATCAGATGGTGCAAGGGAAAGAGCTGGGTTGCTGCCTCCAAACACAGCACTGCTTTACAGGTGCTGGACCCAAAACTTGTACATAGGTGCAGAACAGATTTGGAGGGGCTGCAACAAGAAAAAAATGCCAGCCTCTGAACAGAAAGAAACCTAATTATAAAAAATGAATCCATTTCCAATGCTTTTTTTTTTACCCTACCCTCACCTTGAGTGACCTCCTCTGGGAAGTCTGCTGCCAGCCACATTGACCTGTTTCATCCACCATTCTCAGAGTCTTGGAGGCTCTTTAGCCCTGAGCTGTTCTCACTACATGAAGTGAAAGCTCATTTGGAGGTGGTATGTGATATCACTGGAGAGATATATACCATGAAGCCTTCCTAGTCTCTAAGATCTTCTCCCATAATTAGATTTACCTATTCTCCAGGCTATAATTCTCCCTGTTACTACCTCTCCATTTGGTTGAAGGAACTACTACTTTTAACTGATAAGTTACCCAGAAAGGACTAATATAAGAATTATTTACTAGCCATTTATAAATAAGTGTGGAAAAGTTGTAACTTGCTATTTATCTTAGAATTTACACAGAAGGAAGTTTTGAGCAGAAATATAGTTGAAGATTCTCATGGATGCCAGGAGAGGCTTTCATAAAGGTCAGATGAGGTTGGAAAGAACAGAAGAGGTACCCCATACACGTGCTCCCCATCTATGACAAATGAATACTGCCTCTATTTGATATAAATTTCTAAGCATTGTGGGTCAGGGACCTCACTCAGCTCCTAGTACAAAGGTCATAGAAGAGTAGATGGCAAGAGCAATTTGTCCCATAGATGTGTTTTTGCTTGATAAGCAGTGTTTTTTTAAAAATTGCACGTGAATTCTTTTAGAAAAGGAATACACCCCTCTTATAGTTAGCTACTATTCTTGGTTTTTCATATTGTATAATTCCTAGGCCTTTTCACGCATGCTGGTTACCCATTTGGTGCCCAAAGACATTTGAGTTTGTGAATCCTCCCATTGCACATAATGAATTTGTCTTTAGAGAAATAGTTGGGATCTACTATGTGTTGGGCACTGTAGGAGACAGAAAGAGGATTGACAGAACCTTTCATTCACTCATTCGTTCCTTCAGCCAGTGTCCACTGGGTGCCTGCCATTTGCTAAGCACTGGGGATACAACTCAGTTCTCTGTTGGCGAGACAGATATTCAGTCACAATAAGGTGTGATGAGTGTGACTGTTGGAGAAGTTCAGAGCTCTGTGGGAGGGAATAAATAGTATAAGACAGTGGCACCTGCCCGCAAATATCTTGAGAGGCTGAAATGCCGACTCAAATAAAAAGTACTACATGACATGAGAAAGTCAGAACAGTGCCAATTAATGCTCAAAGGAGCAAGATGCTCATTAGTTTGGGGAGGGGATATCAAGGAAGGCTGTGTGGGAGAAGGAGCATTTGAGCTGATCCTTGAAGGATGGTTGGATTTCTTCTCTTGGCAATACTGATGAGAAAGGCCATTCTGGGGAGAAACACCATGTGTGCCCAGGCAAAAAAGTAAAAAGGCAGAAGGTGTTTGGCTAGAAGGTTGCAACAGTCGCAACAGCTGTCATATGAGTGCTAGATACTCTGCTAAACACATCCTGTGCATAGTCTCACTCAGTGCCTACGATAGTCTTCAGATCTGTGCTATTACAATGCCTATTTAGAACGGGGTAGCTCATCTGAGGCTCACAGTAGAATAACCTCCATGGTCACCCAGCTAAAAATGCAGAGCTAGGAATAGAATCAAGGTCTGTCAAATTCCAGAGTGTAGGGACTCACCGAGGGGACTCTGCCCCCAGGTCAAGGTATTTCTACACTTGATTTGTGACAGGGAGTCCTCTGAAGGTTTTGGGGCTACGCTGGTACTTGCTGTGGATGGTCACCAATTCTAGAAATGTTGTTTATTGTGTTTCAAAGCCAGCTGAGAGAAGACATGCACTCCTCCCTTTCTCTGTGCCTCTGCTCCTAACTTTACTCCTAAACTTAAATTCCAAGGGATATAATTAGCAGGCCAGCCTGTCTTGGAGAAGAGTGGAGTTACTTGACTTTAGTATTTGCTGCCAAGTAAAGGTTCAGCTGAAAGCCTGACTGATAAATGCCCCTCCAGGGAGAAGGAGCTGGAGAATCACCTGGATCTACTGGCAGATACGAGGAGGGGGGAACGTCCTTAGAAATTAAAGCTGAAGAAAGTGTCTGAGGAAAGCAAAATGACCAACTAAAGTAGAAAATGCTTCTGTAAACCTTAATAATAGCAACTTGAAAAATCTTGAATGTTCAGTTTCATTTCATAAACCCCTTCAGTAATGGAATAATAAAGTTTTCTCGCCTGGAAATGTAACTGGTAAATACCCAGATGGTAATATATTGTCAATTGCCCATGGAAAGTGTCAGGTTGTGGCCTGAGCCCCAGAATCATCATTGCAGGCTGTGGGACCCTGGACAAGCCATGCACTTTCTTGGGCTTCTAGGAAACATGATTATAACTCCCCACCCTAATACATTGGTCAGTCTTAATCAAGGGGTCAGATAAATGTCTGACCTCTGCGGGATACATATCAGTGTCTTCAGGGAAAGAGGCATATTTGAAAAAGCTTATTCAATATTATAACATGGCTTCACAATTAGAAAATAATTACATTCATTGTTTTTTGTTTGTTTGGTTTTTTTTTTTTGATACTTGGAAATAATGTTTCAGAAGTCTTTCTGACTAAGCAGATGGTAGGTTCTATATGAACCAAGAAATTTCTCCACGGGGTTCATATATCCATCTTAGTAGAGTGTATCAAAATCTCCATGGGATGGAGAGTGGCACATGGATTTTACATTCTAAAGAGGCACAGGCCATTTTTAGTGGGTTGTTAGGATCAGCAAGTGGATACAAAATGCCCCATAAATTTAGAGTAGTGTTGAACATATGTACAAAGTAATGCTGCTGACTCACCATCTCTCACTATTGTTGATTTCATTGCACATCTAAGAATTGGGATAGTCTTTTAGCCCATTGGATAGATGATCCAAGGTGGTCAGAGGTGTGGCCTCTATTGATTACAGCAAGTAATATTGCATAATTGCACATACGGCAGATTGAAAGCTTTCACTTTAGATTTGTGATCATTCTCCAGACAACCAAACCAACTAGTGGTAGAGAAGAACATATTGATTCACTGAATGTGTGTTCAGAAGGTGAGTGATGTGAATATAAGCAGGTTTGATTTCTTGTCTCAAGTTAGCCCTACCTAAAGCATCCATTCCCAACATTAAATAAGTATCTACAAATGCCCGCTGGTCATTGATTACTCATGTCCAAATCCAAGGTCATAATTTGTACCTCCACTGTCTTCTGTCTCTCCTCTTATATTCCCCATCTCAGAAATGGTGCTGTCATCCACAGAGTCGCCCATAAAGAAAATAAGTGTCTTTTGACTCTTCTTTTCCCCTTACCCATATCTTTGATCCGTCACCAACTGTTGACTCTGTCATCCTTCTAACAACTGCAGCTGGCAGTACTGACGAGAGCTCCTAACCGGCTTCTGCTTCTAGGCTGTCCCTGCCACCAAATCCATTCCTACTTATGCTGTCAAGACCACCATCTTAAAACAGATCTTCTACCGTGCCACCCATTGTTACATTCATGCGGAATTCAAGGCTTCACTGTATCATTCAAGGCTCAGCAGGCTCTGACCCCATCCCATCACATCTGTCCTTCCAGAGTCCTCCTGAACCCTGCCATGAGCTCACATCCATGTTCTAAACCATAGCTAGGTCTCCCTTCTTTCCTCTGTTGCTTCTGCACCTCACACAAGCTACACAGTTGGACAGCAATGCCCTTCCGTCCTTTTCTTCTTCACCTTTTCCTCTCCCCACTTAAGACTTTTAAGATAACTTTAGATCTAATTCCCACCACTAAGCTTTCCTGGAGCCTCAGTCCCCAGCCCCACAAGAATGAGCCTCCTTCCATGATATCCTTTATCATGCTGCCCTCCATGAGCAAGATTTGTATGCATGACAGGCTCTCCCCTTAGACTGACAGCTCCTCTGGGGGAAGAGGCCTTATCATGCTCATCTGTGGATCTTCTTTTACTTGCCTCCTTCCTCCTCAACTTCTGCCCCAGCCCAGATATCTAAGTACATTCCATTTCACATAATAGACACCCTACCAAAGTTTGTTGAATAGGATCCATTAATTTGTGCTCTGTTTCTTCAGCAGTGACGGTTGGAATCCTCTGGGCTGAGTGAAAATTTCAACTCACATGATGTTGGAGAAAAACCTTAACTTTTGTGCTCATATTCCTTTTAGAAATATTTTGCTTCATCCCATCACACTACCTCTTCCTGCTAACCTCCTAACCAGCTTGAGGTTGCAGAGAAAGGGCAGCAAGCTTATTTTTCTACCTCTTTAATATTTCCAGTCAATTCTCTCTTCTCTATTGCTATTGCCAGTGCCTTTATTGAGACAGGTCACATTTCTGGCTAAAGTTCAAGGGTCCTGAGATCAGACTGTCTGAGTTTTAATACAAGTTCTGCTAATAGACAGAGCTTGGGTTAAGTTAATTACTCTCTCTGGGCCTCAGATTCCTCAAACTGTAAAAAAAAAATGTATCAATGCTACTCATCTCAGGGAGAGAGGCTCCACAGGCCTGATTGGTGGACAGCACACCCTGAGAATATAAAAGCAGTGGGACACTTTGGGAGCCAGGGAGGCTCCAAAACTTCCAGTGATACCCGCTGTCCCCTTTCAACCCCATATGGTGTGTGCCAGTAGATTCTAAACCGTGTGAGGAAAGAGATGCTGTCTGCTCCACTCTGCATCCCTGGCTCCTGACACATAAGAGGAGCATAAACAAGCTTTGCAAGGCAAACCCCAGCTCCGGAATTCTGCGGCAACCCAGAGACCCATACCTGAATATCAAGGCCCTGTGGAAAACTAATGATCCCTCCCCTGCGGACCTGCCTAGCGAAGTGCTCCACGGAGCCTGGCTGGCAAAAGCATTCTTCATTCTCCCCATGCCCCTGGCTCTCCCTCTCCCGCCCCACCTCCACGGTCTCCCAGGCAAGCTATTGTGTGTCTCCTGCTCTGTTTCTCATTGCCTGGGTCCCGCTTGGTGCTGCTGCTGATGCATTGTGCGTGATGTCTTTAGTGGGAAAGGTGATTCACAGAAATAAATTGCATTGTGTTTTAGGTCTCTGGCAGCCCACCTCTGTAATCATGTCTATAAGGGACTTCATAATAGCTTGAGGGCCCTGGTGTCAGCTTGAGGTACTCCAGTGGCTTCAAGATAGATAAATGCTGCACCCAAATGCACATTCAGCCAGTGGAGTCATGAGTTTGAGTTGAGGACGGAGGTGCCCGTGCTATGAACCAGCCACGCTTCCAGCCTTTTTATCTGCAAGTTGATAGAAATCAAAGGACGAGGGGTTGTTTTGTTGTTGTTGTTGTTTTGTTTTGTTTCCTTAATAATCACCAGGAGACTGAGGCTTCTTTAACCTAGCCCCAGCTAATGACACCTTGTGCTCTCATCAGCTCTGTGATTTGATGCAAGCAGGTTTGGAATGTTGCTGGGAAAGAGAAAAGCAACAGAGGAGAGAAGAGGCAGGGAGGTGGTACAGTGAAGGGCAAGAACAGCTGAGCCACGGGCTGGGAAGCCTGAGGCCTTGACCTGTTTTAATAATCCCCCAAAGTGATGAGGGCCTGCGAGGGCCACGGATGTCCGAGGGAAGCCATGGGAGGGACACAACCACGGTGGGGTGAGTATTGACAGGAAGGGAAAGAGGAAGCAAGCTGATGCTCTTAAAAGATTCAGAGATGGTGGATGGTGGGAGAATCATGCTTCCTTGAACACATCGTCCGGAAGAGGCCCCGTTCCCATGGCATTTTTAAGCAGTCTTATTGATATATAATTTACATACCATAAAGTTCACTCATTTAAAGTGTATACCCCATGACATTTTAAGCTGATATATTATGACTATGACAGTAAGATTTAGGGGAAGCAGCATGAAGCAAAGACTGTGGGATGAGTAGAGCAGGTTGTCAGAGTGGCATGCTTTTTTTAAGTGTGTCTGTTCCCCCAGCAACTAATAGCTCGGCCCTCACCCCCCCCCTCTGCCTCCTCCAGGCCTGGCCGTGCCTGCAGTTTCAGCCCATGCTATCAGAGTGTGGCTCTTGGTCAGCTCACTGGACACTCACACAGCTCAATATTAGAGATCCCTCTGGGAGGCCTGCTGATATCCGGGAGATTTGGGCTTTGTGCCACTTGAACTTTCAAATTATGAGTCACACCCCACCGCCACCCACCAGCCCTTTCTGTGTGACACTTGCATTCACATGGTGTGTCCCTGTCACTCTCCTCAGGTTTGGCCTCCACCGATCGATTTAAAAGCCACGTTCCATCCCCTTAAGCGATTAGGAGCCGTATCTCGCAAGCACCTGAATATGATATCTATATAATCTTCCTGTCATTTGCCCCCTGGTTTCCCTGGATTGTTTATGATTTGTGATTTTCCCCTAAGTCTAAGGTCTACCTAACCTGTAACCTGTACTACTAAAATATGTTATTCCTAGCATAGGTAACCCTTCCTCCTGAAACCCAGGCCTGGTTGTATGCTTCAGTGATCCTGTAACATATCTCCTTTGCCGCGAGACTGTCTGGGACTGAGTCCTGCCACTGTCACTGGCTGCTTCCCTCGGCTCTGGCCACTTTGTTACCCTCTCTTGAGGTTTGCTCAGATCACTGTTCCTGAAACTTCAGCCCTTGCCCTATCTCCGTGCATTTATCACATCTGTGAATTTGTCTCTTCATATAAAATTGCATGTTTATGTTATTTAAAAATAAAACATACGAACTACTACAAATAGAAAAACCAGTATCACCTCCGATTAATAGATAGAAGGTATAAAAATAAAAAGATCATAGGGGCACCCGGGTGGCTCAGTCAGTTAAAGCGCCCAACTCTTGATTTCAGCTCAGGTCATGATCTCAGGGTTATGATCTCAGAGGTCTCCCTCTCCCTCTGCCCCTCTCCCTTCTCATGCTCTCTTCCTAAAATAAATAAATACACAAATCTTTAAATAAATAAGTAAATAAATAAAAAGATAACAGAACAATATCATATTCTAGTCATCACCTACAAAGGGTTCTGAGCCTGACTCTTGCTCTCTTTTTGTTTAAGATAAAAATGTCGTGGTGGGGTATGGAGATTAATTGTTAGAGAAGTCTTAAAGACAGCACAAGACTGAGATTTTTCTTTTTTACTTAATCAGAGGATTAAAAGGATATTGAAAATAGACATACTTTCTCACTGTGAGTCAGTTGTTTAATGCCATCCCTGCTTTAGGGAATCCCACTCTCCACACTTGGGTTCTAGTCCTACCTGTAAGATTAAATTGCTACATGGCCACCTCACTTCTTGAGCCTTAGTATGTTCATCTGTAAGATGAAGTTGCTAAGTTGAGGTAGACAATTCCTTTAAAACCAAGTTTCTCAAATGCGGTCCCATGGACCATCTGCACCTAAATTATCGGGGTACACTTATCAAAAAATACTGATTTCCAAACTCTAGCTTTAAGAATCTCTGAAAATGTTCACTTTTATTATCACTCATTCAGTTCATCATTGTATGTATGTACAAAGATTTAAGACCATTGTTGTAAAGCCTGTGTGGGACACTCAAAAGTAGAACCTACCTGTGCATAGGAATCAAGAGATCTGGGTTCTAGGCCCAATTTGCATTGTAAGCTTGGACTCACCCCTCTCCTCCAGTTCCCTTATTTGAACAGTGAGAAGGTCAGACTGGGTTAGGTTCTAAATCCCTTTGAAGTTTGCAAATATGATGTTGGGTTTCTTGGCTCTGAAAGCCATGCTAAACCCAGGTGCTTGGTGAGGGTGAAGGTGGAGATAGCAAGATGACAGCCAAGGTCTGTGGGCTGAATTTTTCCCTGTGGAAAGCCAGCCATGTACATGGAGAAGAACCAGTGCTGTCTCTGCCCAGCTTGCCTAAACAGCATACACCTTTCCTAGGCAGGACCAAGCCTGCCTAGGAAAGCATCTGCAAAAACATTTAGTGAGACCTGTTGCAAAGTCAGATTAGGCTCTGTTAAGAGAGGCAAGAAGAAGGAAGAGTTCTGGACTGCCATGTGGGCAGAAAGGAGACTGCAGCCAAGTCTGACTGGCTTGAACTAACTCTTCACATCCTTGTGGTGCCCCACATTGAGATCTGGGTCTGTGCTGCCACATTCACCTTTCTAGAACTGATCTTCCTCTGATGAAACACGTCTGTCATCCAGAGACTAAAAACCAAACATCTCAAACCAAATTTCATGGCCCCTCAGGCCATTACTAGCCTGACCTCTCTGCCTTGACTCTCATGATTGACCAGCTGGCTCACTGATCATCTTATTGATTAGTTCATCTACCAATTACTTTAGAAATACCTACTCTGTGTCAGGATCTCTTCTAGTTACTAAGAATGCTGACCCGTGAACTAGGCATTAACACGATCCATTGTACTTGCTTCTCTTCAGCCTAGCCTAGTCTGTCCTTTTGGGCCACGCTGCCTTTCTGCTAGTGATTAAGTCTTCTTGGACCTGAGCCCATTCTACCCCAGGCTTCACTTGCAGTGTCTCTTCCAAAGTCCTTGATGTTCAGGCAGTGGCATTAAGCAACCTTTGACCATCTGGAAGAGTACCCAAAGAACAAACTCATTTTCTCTGATACAAAGAGACAGAACCTATAAAAGTCAAAATTCTATGCCTTCCCTACATTCTGAGAGACACCCAAGTGCTCTCTTTTCCTGCATATTAGTGAACAGCTGTGCAATCAGCATGCACTGCCATTCTTCTTCTTTGTGAAGGAACTGCACGGGAGCAGAAGTTGTCACATTGTGATGATGGACTTACTTCAGATGTATAATAAATGGTTTCCCATTGGGAATGGCCTGACAACAGCTGACAGCACTTGGCAAAGCATTCTTCATTAGCTGTAGGGTGAAACCACCACTTTGCCAAGAGTAGCTTTTATGAGCAACTGGAGATCAGGGACTCGATAAAACAATTTTGTGTTGCTGAATGGGGTTTTACAGAGAACATGCAGTGGAGTGAATGAGCAGTCACAGAGCCCAGTCTTTGCTCTACCATTTGCTAGTCATGAGGCCTCAGCTAACTCCATTTCATTTTCCAAGATTCACCTTATGACATCTCCTCTGAGAAGCCTTCTTTCACCACTCCCTCTGCCCCCAGTCTAGTCAGGTGGCCCTCCTGTATGCTTGCATAGCACCTTTCTACTTTTCTCAGTTATCACACTATAACATAATAGTTATATAAATACTCCTCTCCCTAAATTATATGAGTACAGTATAGTGAGTAAGATCAAGGACATTATAATCAGGCAAAGTTATGCTATCTTCCAGCTGTGTGGGGTAATACACTTTTCATAGGGTTCCTTTAAGGAGTAAGGGTATATAAAGCAATTAGCACAGATTATAGGTCAAGCAATTTCTGTCTTTGTTCTATAGTCATGGTGCCTAACACAGTGCCTGGTACATACTGGCAGAGGAAATGGTGGTGGTGGTGGTGATGTGGGAGTGGGGTTAGTGCTGATGATGGTGGTGATGGTGGTAGTGATAATAGTGAGTAAGGATAATCAGCAGCATTTATTGAGGGCTTCCTGTACGCCAGGTATTGTACTAAGTACTTGTCTATAGTTGATTTCATCCTCTTGACATCTTCCAGATATTACTAGTGCCCTTGATCTTTCAAGTGAATTTGCATTCAAGTGAGGTTTCAGACGTTGAGTGATTTGCCTAAGATCCCACACTTAAGAAATTAAGACAAAGTCAGAATGTGGTATAGGCTATGGGACATCACCACAGATATGTAAAACACCCAATTGTTAGTTATTTGAGGAAGGAAGGAAAGAATTGACTTGTTTTCTGATCTTAGGATTCCTTTTCTGAAAATGGAGATAATAATCCTGGGTTTTATTAAAATCAGATGAGATAGGGGAAGTTAAAGCTCTCTGAAAATTGTCAAGTCCTCTCTATGTATAAAGTCCAAATCAGCAGCTGCAGCTCCATAATTACTCATTTATTATTTGGCTCTAAGCACTGGGAATACAGTGAGCAAAGCAGACTAAAGTACCTGCCCTGACAAAAATACTGTATTATAAACTTCAAAGTTGCTAAGAGACTAGAACTTAATTATTCCCACCACAAAAAACAAACAATTATGTGACGTAATAGAGGTTAGCTAACACTAGAATGGTAATCATATTGTAATAAATGTATCAAATCAACACACTGTACACCTTAAGCTTATTCAATGTTATATGTCAGTTATCTATCAATAAAAGTAAATAAATTAATGATTGAAATAAATCACCTGTCCTCGTGGAGCTCTCAGTCTAGTGACAGACAATAAGCAAAAAACAAGTGGAATATAGAGTGCCATGGGGGAAAGTAAAGCACAGAGGGAACTGGGGAGTATGGGAGTGGGAGTGTCATTCTAGTAAATAGAGTGGTCAGAGAAAGCCTTTAATAAGGTAACATTTGAGCAGGGCCTGAAGGAGGTGAGTCAGAGATCTGTGCAGTCTAGGGAAGAGTGTTCTATATCCCACAGGCCAGTTTAAAAGTAAAATTAGGAATATTCAAAAACAACGAGGTCACTGTAATGAAAATGCTAGGAATGAGCTAATGCAGGAACCCCAAGGTCTGTTGCCAATGGCAGAATGAAGAGTAGAATTCAGTATTTTCCCGGGTAACCTCCTATAACACTGTTCCTAAAGCCTCAGTCAAGGTGTGATGTCCTATAAGAGAGAGATCATTATCTGGGAGCATGGTTCCCCTGGCAACAGGCAGCTGGCTGGAGGGAAGTAGCTTCTATTCACCACTCAACCATCCATGGGCAAGATGAGGCTCGACAGGTCATCTGCGCTCATGGCCTTCTTACTCCTCCCAGCTGGGAAAGACCAAGGTGAAATTAGGGATTCTCACCACAATAAAAGGAAAATAATTAGCTCAGCCCAGCTCTACAGGGATCTATAATGATATTGGCACTGTTTATTAAAATCTGTAATGATCCAAGATGAAGCAAGTTGTACATTATTCAGATTTATGGGTGATCCCAAATTGCATAGGATTGCAAGCACAGGAGAAGATGATGAAAGAAATTATCAACCGAACTAAAAAGCTTAGAGGAATAAGTAAACAGTCAAGGGAAGAGATTTAATTTAGATAAACCTAAGGCAGGATCTCTAGAAGATTCCAAGGTCAGGTGAAAGTAGGAAAAACTAGCTAGTTAGATGGAAGAGGCATGGGAAGGGTTCTGAAAAGTATATTGGTGGCAATGTGGCCAGTATTATGATAAAGGAAGAGAAAATGAAATTACTGAAAAATGTGACTTATCCTTAGAATCCAAAGAATAATGGGATAGTATGTGGAATAGAGCGCCAGACTGGGATCCTGAGGCTAGAGTTCAAGTTGCCTAGGAAGTGGCTCTGTGACTGGGGAAGCCTATTTTTGACCTTTAGCTTCCTCTTCCTTAGTGATCTACAATATGGGCTCTCAGCCCCAAATCTTTGGTTGTCTTATGTTTAAGGAGGGTGTCATGAGCTCTGAGGAGACTCTGAATCCCTCCCTGCTCCATCCCAGCAGACCTTGATGGAAACAGCAAAGGATACATCATATTCATGACAGAGGTCCTACAGAAGGGCATTCATTGGGGAGATGGATCAAAGATCCAGGAATCCTCAGAGACATTAAAAGAAGTTTAAAGGTTGCAAAATAAAGGAAGGATGATGGTTATGATGGTTCAGTGTAACTGAGTTACACCAGATGTTGCAGAGAAAATAAAAAGGAAGGTTTAAAGAGGTTAAGGTATGTGTGTAATGCAGAATGGTGGTTGTTAAATAAGACAGATTATACACTGGATATGTTTCAGGATTGGGGTGAAGTTTGGGTGACTTTAGATGGTATGGCAGTCTGGGATGCAGGAGTAGTTGTATTCTGCTGTAAACCATAACTGTCTATCCATTTCAGGGTCTGCCCAAGGTAATTTGCAGAATATGCCAGAGAGAGAACATCAGGCTCATCTTTGTTGTTCTTGCCCTGGGCTAATTTGCCACTATAGTAACATGGGTGCTAACTACATGCTAAGCTTGGTGTGCAGAGGTCCGCAAACCTTCTTCTGTGAAAAGGCTAGATAGTAAATATTTTAGGCTTTGTGGGCCATGAGGTCCCTGTTGCAACTACTCACTTCTGCTGCTAGAGAGTGAAAGTAGCCATACACAATATATAAATGAACAAGCATAGCTGTATTCTAATAAAAGTTTATTCATAAAAACAGGCAGCCAGATTTGGCCCACTTACCTTTGTCTTCTGACCGCTGTTTAAATGCATGATGTCCCCATTTACTAGCAAATGTGTCCTCATCATTATCCTGAAACCTGTCCAATTTTATGAATAACTCCTTCCTACTGGGAAGAGAAGGGAAGTGGAAAAGCCCTTTTTCCAATAGGTGTTCTGAAGAATGGGATTACTTAGTGAGACATGTGCCACTAGAAATGCATTTCAAGATGAAAAAAATCTCAGGCATTTAACCTGGCCATTGATGTGTGAGGATGAACTGTAGAACATGAGTTGCTTATATGAATGACGTGTGTTGGGAGAAATACTCCAAAGTGGAGGCAAGTCTTGACTTCCTCCAGGCAGGAAGAGTTGAAGAAATAAACTCTAGTAGAGGAGAGATCATTGAGGGAACATCAGGGAAGAGGGAAAAGCCAAATGGGTAGAAGTCATGGGGTCTCTATTGTGGCTAGTTTATGCATCGGGCACTTTACATTTTATAAAGTATTTTAGAAAGGGTTTTGTTAACTTATCAGATGATGTAAGGGCCTTTTTCGTAGGTTTCCCACATAGGGAAGAATTCAATAATAATTACTTATAATGATAATGTCTGCTTATGATAGTGCACTGGTAAGACAGCAGCAACTATTCACTGACGCATTGTGCCGAGTGCTTTATGCTTATCGTCTCATGAATCTTCACCACAGCCTTAGGAAGTAGGTATGGGAAACATCGTACAGATGGAGAAATTTAGAACTCGGCTTGGTAACTGATCCAAGGAAACACAGTTCCTAAGTGCCAGAGCCTAGCCCTGAGCTCAGGTCTGACCCCACAGCCGACATTCCTAATTACTTCATTTCCGTAGTCCACAGCTGTGACATTTTTTCATTGGTGGGTCTGTTCAAGTGATGAGTCAATGCTTGGACCAGTAACCTAGGAGGGTCCTTTAAACCAAGCTTTTATTGTGGTTGAAGGGCAGGGGTCTAAAACATCAAAATTTGTAAACAGAGACCAGAATGTAACCTCCATGAAGGTGATACGCTTGTCTCTTTTATTCATCATGTTATCCCTCGCATTTAGTTGTGTCTGATAAATCTTTGAATCAATGAATCAGTGCATGAACACTCTTGAGATTATTTCTTCTTAATATAAAAGACCTCATGGCTGTCTAACCCAAGTCTCCATGATTTCATGATTGGGCCTCATACTTCTCTCTCTTTCAACCACGTCATCTCATACCCTAGACACAGCAGGCACTTAATGAGTACTAGGTAATGATGAGGAATGATAGCTGACTCTGAATATATAAAGTGCTGTAGAGCTACAGTAATCAACAACCTTTCATCCCTCCCAGCTCCCATGACAGATGCAACTACTTATTCTCTTTGGGAATTGTAGCTCAACCCTTTTCTCTCCCATTTATGGATGTAGAGTGGAGAGTAAATCAGAGAGGGATAAGCTAAAAATATGCTCTAATTTTAGCTGAAACTTTGGTGATAATATTACTAATGATGGATTACTGATAATACAATTTAGAGTCATTGACAGAAAACCTGGTGGGACTTTTATGTGGCTCCACAGGGCAGAGCTCAGACCTGTGGAGGAACTGGGGGTAATAGCTGAAGAGATGTTCTCATAGCACCATCCAAAGAGTGAATGAGCTGAGAGGTGAAGTGTGGAGCCCCTGGACCCCAGAGATACTGAAACACAGGTGGCCAGGGCTAAGGTATAGAGAGGACAGCTATGTCGGGTGGAGGTCAGGCACAGTTATCACTAAAGCCCCTTTAAAATATAAACTTCTTGGGCGCCTGAGTGGCTCAGTTGGTTAAGCGACTGCCTTCGGCTCAGGTCATGATCCTGGAGTCCCAGGATCGAGTCCCGCATCGGGCTCCCTGCTCAGCAGGGAGTCTGCTTCTCCCTCTGACCCTCCCCCCTCTCATGTGCTCTCTCTCTCTCATTCTCTCTCTCAAATAAATAAATAAAATTAAAAAAATAAAATAAAATAAATAAATAAATAAAATAAAATAAAATATAAACTTCTTGGGGATGCCTGGGTGGCCCAGTCAGTTGTCTGCCTTTGGCTAAGGTCATGATCTCAGGGTCCTGGGATTGAGCCTTGCATCAGGCTCCCTGCTCAGCGAAGAGTCTGCTTCTCCCTCTCCCTCTCCCCCTCACCTTTCACTCTTGCTTTCCCTCTCTCTCTCTCTCTCTCTCACTCTTTCTCTCTCAAATAAATAAATAAAACCTTTAAAAAAATAAAATATAAACTTCTTGGATTTTTGACATGCCCCATGCCTCAGCTTACTGTAGCATTATCCTCTGGTAAACAAGCCCCCTTTTTTCCCTTCACTTTTTATCAGAACATAATATGCATCACTTGCATGAGTTCTTACTCCTCCTTGAACAGTCTGGGCCTAGTCGGTAACCTCGGCAGTACCCCAGTCTATGGCAGATGTATTCATTCTTCTCCTGCACTGAGTGCAATGATTTTTAATTAACGAAGTTCATTCTGTGTCACATCACATAAGCCCTGTGTCCAGGAAAGAGAGACACTATGACCATCGGTACATAAGAATTAGCTCAGCACTTACTTGTAGGCCCTGAATTGTGCTGGGATGGCCTGAGGTGGGGTCTGTAGTGTGTATTTTTAAAAATGTTTCTTTATTCTGACACACAGTCCTGAAACAGGACCGCATCGTTTACTCTTCCCAGTAGCTTACCAGGTGAATGGCAGTATCACCATTTTACTTAGAAGTAAACTGAGACCAGAGACCAAGGGTCTCAGTGTTTATAGGTACAACAGTAGTTAGGGGCAGATTTGGGGCTAAAATATGTATTAGTTTTCTCTAGATACAGAAATCTCTCTGCCAGGCAACTTTCTCTACAGCTCTCTAACTTCCACAGGACTGATGGTTTGGCTGATTGTTGATTGGAGATAGATAGATATAGGTTTGTGTGTCATTGTGATTAAAAATAGTATTCTTTTAAATTACACAAGTGACATGTTTATTGTGGGAAACTACATCAAAAACTAATGATGTACTGTATGGTGACTAACATAACATAATAAAAATTTTTTTTTAAATTAAAAAAATAAAAAATAAAATATAGATAAGAAAAGAGGGAGGGAGAATCAAAGCACCTCCCATTGTACAGGGTTATCTGAAATAACCCTGTTAATATGTTGGTATATGTCCTTTTAAATGAACTATCCATATGTTGTTTTGTAATTTTTATTTTATAAAACTGGCATCATTGGTGTATATAAAGTTTTTCACTCTTCAATATTCACTGACTATATTATTAGCATCTTTCACT
Source organism: Phoca vitulina (assembly GCF_004348235.1). Taxonomy (NCBI): domain Eukaryota; kingdom Metazoa; phylum Chordata; class Mammalia; order Carnivora; family Phocidae; genus Phoca; species Phoca vitulina. Next base: position 183,174 of record NW_022589852.1, read on the forward strand.
CCAGTAAGTAGTGAGCCACACTCACACTTAAATGGCTGTGTAGAACTTCTTGATATATCATAATGTGTTCAAAAGAATCTATTGTTAGATGTTTAAAACATCTGTATTTTTTTTATTGTTTCTTTTTTTTATTATTATGTTATGTTAATCACCATACATTACATCATTAGTTTTTGATGTAGTGTTCCATGATTCATTGTTTGCGTATAACACCCAGTGCTCCATGCAGAATGTGCCCTCTTTAATACCCATCACCGGGCTAACCCATCCTCCCACCCCCTCCCCTCTAGAACCCTCAGTTTGTTTTTCAGAGTCCATCATCTCTCATGGTTCATCTCCCCCTCCAATTCCCCCCCCTTCATTCTTCCCCTCCTGCTATCTTCTTCTTCTTCTTTTTTTAACATATAATGTATTATTTGTTTCAGAGGTACAGATCTGTGATTCAACAGTCTTGCACAATTCACAGCGCTCACCATAGCACATACCCTCCTCAACGTCTATCACCTAGCCACCCCATCCCTCCCACCCCCCACCACTCCAGGAACCCTCAGTTTGTTTCCCGAGATTAAGAATTCCTCATATCAGTGAGGTTATATGATACATGTCTTTCTCTGATTGACTTATTTCGCTCAGCATAACACCCTCCAGTTCTATCCACATTGTTGCAAATGGCAAGATCTCATTCTTTTTGATGGCTGCATAATATTCCATTGTATATATATACCACATCTTCTTTATCCATTCATCTGTCGATGGACATCTTGGCTCTTTCCACAGTTTGACTATTGTGGACATTGCTGCTATAAACATCGGGGTGCACGTACCCCTTCGGATCCCTACATTTGTATCTTTGGGGTAAATACCCAGTAGTGCAATTGCTGGATCATATGGTAGCTCTATTTTCAACTTTTTGAGGAACCTCCATACTGTTTTCCAGAGTGGCCGCACCAGCTTGCATTCCCACCAACAGTGTAGGAGGGATCCCCTTTCTCCGCATCCCCGCCAACATCTGTCATTTCCTGACTTGTTAATTTTAGCCATTCTGACTTGTGTGAGGTGATATCTCATTGAGGTTTTGATTTGGATTTCCCTGATGCCGAGTGTAAAACATCTGTATATTTTTAAAGCAACATTCTTGAGTAAACGGCATACAACTTACCCAAGTTCAAAAGTGGGATATTTAGGTAATAAACAGCTCCAAAGAACTTGGAGTGAGCATTTAGTTAGGCAGAAAATGAGTTCCCATCCCTCAGCCTGGTTGGATAACTGAAGTAGTACACATCAACAGCCCCGTTCCCATCACTGTCCAATTACAGACATGACCAGCACTGTGATGTATGAGTGATCAGACTCACTGAGTTTATTTTCAGGTTTGAAATTGAGCTCTACATAATACTGGGACATTATTACTTGTGGGTCCTTGAGATTTTCCTGCCACCTCCAAGAACAGAGGTTAGCAATTGCCACTGAATTTTCACCAGGAAATAGAAAGGAAGCCATCAGTTTAAACTGTGAAAAATCTAATGCCTGTCCAGAAATAGTACCAGAATCAGACTGGAGCATGGAAGAAAAGTCCCATAGACCTGAGGAAGATTAAGGTGAAAATAGTTTATTGGAGGTCTGAGATCAGAAAGGAAGAGTTCAAGAGAACTCAGAGCAACTTGGCATCCAAAAAGTGTGCTAAACTGGCCAAATGATGAACTCTGGTATCTTTGGAAAAGAAAATGCATCCAGCTTCTCTTCAAAAATTTGCCAGAAAATAAATTTGCCAGGCCATTCATTTGTAGAATGACGGTGACTCTCCAAGTGATCGAGAAATTCCAAAAATATTTTTTCCTTCCCCTGCTATGATGCTCGAGGGAAGGAAATCAGGGTGGCTGGTAAAGCAAACTGAGGTCTGTGTTCTAGACCTGTCTTCACTCCCTCTCTGTGTGACTAAGAAAATTCTGTTCTCTGTCTCTGCTAATGGTTTTCTAGCCATTAAATAAGTAGAGAGGTGTGATAATACACTCATCAAGAATTTCAGCTCTGCCACTTACTAGCCATATGAAATTTGTTAGTTTCTTCAACCTCTTTTAAGTCCCAATTTTCTAGTCTTTAAAATTAAAAATAGAAATATGTAACTTACAAGATTGTACTGAGCATTAAAACAAAACAAGATACATAGACAGCTTAGCCTAGGACGCATAACAGAGTTGAGGCTCTGCCCCTAACTACTTTTAAGAGGAGTCAGCATCTGTTGTATTTTCTTTGTTCCTTTCCAGCTCTGAAGTATTACTCTATGACAGGTGTTAGGGGTATGTAGAGATGGTAAGTTATGTTCATTGCCCCTAAAGACTTAACAGTCAACAGTCGGCTGTGGGGAGCAGACATGGGAATGCAGCTGGACTGGAAGACTGAGGAGTGAGCTGTGTAATTGAAACAGAGATGCTGTATCCTCACCAGGGCTGAGTGATGGAGGCTTCACAGTGGAGGCAGCCACTGCGGTGGGCTTTAAAACGTGAAAAGGAATTTGTTAAGGGAGGGTAATATTAGAAGCACTCAGATTAAAAAAAGTAAAGGGTGCAACTGGATGGTTGAATTGTTACTATGATTTTTGATCTCCTTCTGATGGGCTGATACAGTTGTTAGGATGGAAAAAAATAAGCATATATATTTATGACTGAACCCAAATCAATTACTGCTAAAAAATTTCTGTCCTCCAGATCAAAGTAATAAAAGTCTGGTGTCTTTGTTTTGCTACTCACAGTCTGACCTTGGAGGAATGACATCAACTGTTTCTCATCTCTAAGATGCGGATTGTAAATTCTACTTGTCTACCTCCTTAGGTTGTTGTGAAAACTGATAATATAGGGTCTGCCTTAGAATCATCTGGAAGGCTTGTGAAAGCACAGATTGCTAGACCCCACCTCCATAGGTTCTGATTCATTAGGTCTTGGGTGGGGGAAACCTAACAAGCTCCTAAGTGATGTTAATGTGGATAGTCTGACGACTACACTTTGAAATCCTGCTTTAGGGCACTATGGTTTTCTAAGCTTGTATTCACAATTGGCTCAAGAGTAATGTAAGTGTTTATTACATTTTATTCTATTGCTAGCCCCTTAATAGACTATAGGGGATATGCACAAGTAGAAGACATAATATTTGCTCTTGCTGCCCCTACACTATATTAGCCTTGCTCGGTCATATGTAGTTAATGAATGTGTTGATTTGATTTGTCCTCATATAGCTTCTAGTCTCACCAGAGAGACATAACAAATTTATTAAAATGAGTTAGAATGATATGACTCACTGGAATAAGATCAAGTCTTTTTCCAATTTTCTTTCCTTAGTAATCAAGCCTATGATTCCTAAAGGACTTTTTCTTTTCTCTTAACCTTTGCTACAAACTGCATCCTTAATGTGGCCACTCTCCGTCTTTCTGCACCTATGACTACATATCCCACCAGACTTTAGAGGCCCTACCAAGACTGGATGGGATTTCAGTTGGTGTGGGGGAACAGATATATATGTAAATAGAGCCAGATGTCTCCTCCAGCATCTGAAATGGACTGTCCCAGCCATCAGAACTGTGAATCACCTTCAGAAGCCTCCTTCTCCCAGGAGTGGAGTCTTTGCATTATTCATTTCCCTGTTGCTACAGTATGTTCTTGTCTCATGAAGATTATAGCAACCACCATGCTTTCATAACCCATCCTCTTCCTGCACTCCTTCCCCCTTCTTGGCCTCTCCTCTTTCTTGCTTCACAGTATCCTTTGCACACCCTATTCTTTGCACTTCTGTGTCCTGGGACCACATTTTGCATAGCAAAACCTTAGAGATCCTCTAGTCTGTTCTTGCACATAGGTTTAAAAGGGTGCCAAAATAATGCTTTACTTATAATAGTGAAGTATCTAAGCTTAGGAAGAATTTACTGTTTTTAAGAATTTACTTTTAAAAACATAAATGATAGTAGTGTTGAGGATATTTCTATAACAAAGTCCTCATTTACTTACATTCCCTTATGCCTTCCTGACTAAAAGAGAGCCAACGAACATTATTCTACCCTAGTGATTCCTATCTTTTGTTGTGGTAGGTGGGATGGAGATTAGAAAACAGATTCCCACCTACCTTTTGGGTTATTGATCAAGATGATAAAACTATGAAGTAGAAGAGCCAATACCCTGAGAAAAAGAGTTCCATCTGTCTTTGTAAGTGGTCTAAAAGTCCAAGAGGTTCTTTGTTTGATTGAGTTTTAAGTCATGTGGTAGGCTCTCTTTCAGGTGAGAATGAAGCAGTCAGCCAGGTCTAATTGCCTGGTTATATGAGTGAGCCAAGCAGGTAACTCTCTCACCAGTTTAATTTGAAGACAGAAATTAGAGGGTTGAAGCCTGGGACATTTACTGGGGCCAAAAGATTTCTTTCAGGCTGGCCATTTTTCTGAGCTGAAAGTGCCATCATGGTGGATTCATTCTTCTAGAGCCATGTATCTCAAAGTACTATCAAGACATGATGTGTGTCAGAATCCCTTGAGCCTCTATTTTTCCAGCCCCCTCTCCCAGAGATTCTGAGTGGGAATCTCTGAGTGAGAGCCAGGAATTGGTACTTTTTAAGAAAACTCATCCAAGTGATTTTGATGCAGGTGGAGGGCCAGATGTAGAGAAATACGGTATGGAGGTAAATATCCATGTGCTAGTATCATGGTCATTTTCTTTTGAACCAACGCTACCTCCTAGAAACCAGTTGAAAGTAGGACTGTGCCAGGCTTCCACTGAGTTTGGAAGGAGCCTCTCCATTTGTTAAGTCATGACAGAGATCATGCATGATCCCTTTGCTTCCAGGACATGCAGCATGGAACTCCCGGTTTTCAGTGATGTAGCCATTTGCTTAGCACAGAGCAGTGCTTATTACAGGAGAGTGTGAAATGGGGTAAAATTTCTCTCAGTCTTTAGATTTTGGGGTCTCACTACAGCAATGTTTTGCAACTTTTTAAAGAAAAATTAATGATTACTCCTTTGGATTATCAGAAAAGCCTCCCACCCTCCTGCCCCCCACTAGATTCAGATATACATTTGGAGCGTGCCCCTTATTGAGTATCACTTAATACAGAGAGCAAATTTCATTTCTACACATCCCTACGAATTCAGAAAAATTTGAGACACATTATTTTTGGAAATCTGTACCATAAAAACAATAGGTGTACATAAATGATTAATAATTTATAATGTTTAATATTGAACATGTTTTCACCACTACTGCTGTCCTGAAGGAATTGTGATGTGTTGTATAACCCCTCCCCATGGCAGGCACACTCTTGTTTCCTTGTGCTCCTCCATGGAGACTCACTGTTAAAATGCAAGGGCCAGGGAGGACTGGAAAGGCAGTTGGGTGCAAGCCTGGCACTGCAGAGAGCCCAGGGCAGGAAGTGATTGATTGGTCCATGGGTACAGAGACCTATCTGGAAGCTTCTGTGCATGTGAATTGGCCTGTCCAAGCTGGAGTTTCAGCCACTGCTGAAGGGGACTCAGGTGTATACTTCAGCCACTCAATAACTCTTCCCTTACTGAATGTCAAATGATTTGATCCAAAGGGAAAGAAGCTGAAATTGCTCTGTCTGGTGACTAAGTAACAACCTGGCCTTTTTGATCAGGAAGAAATCTTTCAAGTGATACAGAGAGGAAATGTAGAAACTTGAATGATGATATTGATGATGACGGCATTTAGAGCTGCAGTCACTGCCATTAAGTAAGAGATGATAATATGTCAGCACTTGCATTATCCTGTTTAACCCTCACACCAAACCTAGGAGGCATAGGCATCATTGTTTTTCTCATTTTACATAAAAAACCTGAGGCTTAATCCTATTGAGTGGCTTACCCATAGTGACACGGGTAGTACAGGACCAGGGTTTGAATCCAGGTCCGTCTGATCCTCAGGCCCATTCTGCCCTCCCTTACTGCACTATTATTACGCCACTCCTCCTCATAGCTGCCATTTTGGAGGGCCTTTAATCATTGTACTAGTCCATGCTTCCGGGGAAATTCTTGATCTTAGCACAGTGTGGGAGCTGATGTTGGTTCTTTAGGGAATTTACCTATTTCCCCATCTACATGTGGGGAAGAAAGGAGAGGCTCAGTGATCAGTTGAGTTTCAAAAGCTCATTCTTCCTTGCTGCTCACTTAATCCATATACAAGTCTCCTGGCTCCCAGTCTAGTGCTCCAGCAAGATCTGGGAACTAAATATTCCCTGGAGCCCTTATAGTCTATTGTGGATAAACTACAGAGTCAAAAACCTGAGTTAAAATTCCAGATCTTCAAGGCAGTAAGCGTCATTTTTCTTATTTGCTGGGATACTCAGGTAGGTATTGAATCTAGCATAGTGTTTAGAATGCAGTAAGGGTGCCACTAATATTGGTTGCAAGAATGAACATCACTAGTAAGAGATGTGATCCTGGAGATGGCATTGTATTTTCTTGTTTCTCACTTTTCCTACCTTTGAAATAAGTAGGTGTGGTCTCCATGTTTTGGGAGACCTTTCCACTTCAAAATTTGTTTGACCCTAGAGCAGGGGTTCTTTTCCTGAGGTCTGAAGTTGGGTCAGTGTACTCTCCATAACCCTATGGATGATATCTCTAAAATTAGATTTATTTTAGTATAATTTACATAAGTAAAAGTCATCCCTATTAGGAGTACATTCTGTGGATTTTGACAAATGTATATACTCATGTAACCACCGCTACAATCAAGATTTAGAATATTTTAATTACTCCAGAAAGTTCCCTTAAGCACTTTTGTAGACAGTTCCTTCTTCAACCCCAGCCCTGACAACCACCAATCTCCTCTCTTCCCGTAATTTTACCTTTTCCATTAACTTATACAGCCCCCACCGTAGTCTACTCTTTCACTAAGTGACATTACCAGTCCTCTTTCTCTTTCTAGGACCTCAGCAACCCTATCCCCTGGCAATGGGTTTGATGGCTAAGCTCTGTTTCTTCATCCTGCATTTCCCAGGCAACATAATGCAAGCTTTCTCTGGGCCTCCCACCCGTTTGGAGGTCTGGCTCAGACACTAACCTCAGACCTTCCAAGGACCCATCGTTCAGCCTTGCCCTGCTTCCTGCAGAGGCACAAATACAGTCCATGAAGCTCTCTATCCACTTGCTCTCATTTTTGCTCATTAATGTCTGTACCTGGGAGGAGGGATGCCAAGATGTTTATCAAGGCATGGCAAATTAGAACGGGAGACCAGATTTTCAATCCTGGTTTTGCTACCAGAAGCTCACTGGACATGGGCAAATTACTTCAACTTCTCTTGCTTAAAATCTTGAGTAGCTTTCCAAAGTCCTTGGGATAAAACTGCAAAGCCTTCACAAGACATATAAGGCCTTAAATGGTCTGGCCTTTACCTGTGTCCTCAGCCCCTACACCCTCATTGCTACCCTGTAGTGACCTCCAATGACTCTCCCCTAGACCGTAGATTTGGAAAGTACCATGAAGGCTTTGGGCATAAACTGTGGGCCTTTGGTCTTGTAGCTTCCCAACATTTAGCTGGGCAATTATGTACCACTAAGTGGAGTTCTGAAGACGCTCCCATGAAAGTAATTAAGCCAGAGCAGCAGAATAACAAAGACCTGCATGTATGGAGGGGACAGGAACCAGGCCAAGTTTGAGGCCACACATTCCTCAGCAAAACAAGAAGGGTAGATTTAAGACCAAGGAACAGGGATTTTTGGTCGCTTCCTGTAATTTATGTAACTTCCTTCTCCTCAATTATGCACTTTTCTCCACAATACATTTCTTCAGGAAGGCCTTGGAATAGTCAAAAATTCTTCAAATGGCCTTGGTTTATTCAGCTGGCATGTATTAAACATGTGGAGAGGGGATAAGGAGTCCACTAAGACATCAGATCCTGGCCCCCAAGCAGCCTTTTTAGTTGGGGGTCATGATAGCTACTATCTCTCTAATACCTTCTCTGTGCTCAGCATCCTGCTCTGAGTTTTACATGCATTATCTTATGTAATCACTACAATAAACTTAACACTATCCATTTTTTACTGATAAGGGAACCGAAGATTACACTGAGAAGTTAGGTGGCAAAGGTCATGCAGCTGGTAACTTGTACAGCCTGGACTCTAACTTAGGTGCCTCTGATGCCAAAGCCCATCCATGTAACTGCCAGGTACGCTGTGGGAAATCAAGTTCATTACTTAACCTTATTAGGCCTCAGTTTCCTCTGTGCAATGGGGTAGAATGTTACCTTGGCTTACAGAATTTACAAGAATTTAAAAGATAATTAATGTAAAGCATTTATTTATCATAATGCCTGGAACATTGTAAGTCTCAATATAGGCTAGCTGCTATTATTCTTATCATTATCATGATTATAATCAGCCAAGAAAGAGGTATATGCAAAGCACTATTGTGGTTCAAAGGAGGGGGCTATCACTCTCACCAAGAGGACAGTTAGGGGCAATGTGAGGATAGGTGAAAGGTTCATCAAACTTTGAGCTCAACCTCAAAAGGAAATGTGTAGGTGGGGATTTGGGGCCGAAGGGTATTCCAATAGAAGAAACTGCATGAGTAAAAACACAGACAGGAGAACACAAGTATGACTACAAATGATAAATAGGCAAATGATGTATACGTAAATGCAGATGAGGGTGGACAGATGCTTTGGGATGGGAGTTTTGAGGGCCAGGTTGACTATAGGTTTGGTTTCATAGAAGAGAGGAAACATTGAATGCTTATGAGCAGGGGAATGACAGAGCAGAACTATGCCCCAGGAAGATTTGGCAAGCCATTTATACCCACTGTGGCTGGGACGCATGTGAGGAAGTTGCAGGATCTGAGACTCAGGAAGGACACTTGGGAAGGACAAGTCTGACCCATTACAATGCTATGTCTAATTAGCAAGACCTCTTTTGGCTTTAGATGGGGAAGGAGAATCTGTGACCTCTGTATCAGTCTTGCAAAGTGCCCAAGGCTTAACAGGTCTTGCAAGGTACATTTTCAAAAGCCATAGTACTTTTTTTTTTTTAATTTAAATTCAGTTAGCCAACATAGAGTACATCATTAGTTTCGGATACAGAGTTCAGTTATTCATCAGTTGCAGGTAACACCCAGGGCTTATCACATCATAGTACTTCAATAAGAGTCCTTTACTTTGCTGTGTTGATTTGAAATTCATGCATGTCTTTAAAGTCTATTGGATTCTCAGAACAACCCTGTGATGAGATGAGGGAAATATTTTGAACTGTGAGCTTGTTGAAGGCAAAGATTGTGTGTGGAGCTTGATTGCTCACTCAACAAATAAGTGAACAAGTGAGTGTGTGAGTGAAGGCATGAATCTTCACTTGACTCAGGCAACAGAGGTGATAGGATGAAAAGATCTGAAGGTCTCACGGTTGGTAACACATAAGCCTGGGACTCGAACCCAGGGCTTCCAATTTCATCACTTTTATACCTCTCCATTTATACTCCCTTAAAAGGGTGCTTTCCAAAGTATATAAAATGTAATGACTTGGAACCTTGCTTCCTTTTTTTCTTTTTTTTTTTCTCCCTAAAAGCAGAGCTTTGCCTTTTCCTTTTTAAGTCAGTCATGAAGGGAGCATTGGCTTTGTGCCCTCTGAAAGCTGATTTTCTACCCCATGCCCAGACTCTGAGATAATGGAGCTCAGCCTTCAGACATGTGAAAGGTACCAATTGTTTTGTTCCCCAAGCATTCAAATGCAGCTGTTTTTTATTGTTGTTGTTGTTTTTTTTATCTCCCCTTACAAACTTTTCTTCTCCTAACAGCAAGGAGGGTGAAGGATGGAACATAGGAAGAGGAAGTCAGGTTAGTCTGCCTCAGAGGGCTTGAATAGTTTGGGGGAAAAAATGAAATAACACAAAACTGTAACTTGTCATTGTTCTCTGCTGCTTCCACCGCCCACTGCCAATCTACTGTTTCCATCAAATATGTATAATATTGGTTGTGCAGCAGATCAAAAAATTCTCTTCTCTGGGAGGTGCAGTCAGTCCATCTTGAAGGAGGAGCATGGCATCAAAGAAGTCCATTGTTGTCCACCCCTCATTTCTGTCTTTTTTCTCCCCTGCAGGGGGACTAGAAAACCTGGTTTGCAAAAAGACTCCTTCATCTCAAATTGGTCTCTTTCCATTAGTGTCTTGGTTCTCAGGGACAAAAGAAAAAAACAAGGAAAAAAAAAATGAAAACAGATATACTATAGAAAAGAAAAAAAAAAAGATGTACTATAAATAGCATTGTTGAGGACTCTAAATCCTTATTAATAAGATTTCATATTTATACAGTGCAGTGTACATTGGTCCTACACATAGACACTTATGCTGCTGGTTTTTGAACAACTGAGAAGCTATTTTGTGTATAAACCATGACCACTGGTTGAAGAGTATGCCAAGATCAGGATGTGACCTCTGCACAGACTAGACTCCTCACCTTGGCCAGGTCTAGAGTTTCAACCTTGTTAATACTTCAGAGATGACTAGGTTCAAGGTGCCTGCATCAGGGCGACTAAATGCTTGAGAGACTGCCCTGTACACTTACTGCAGTGGTTTCCACTTACCACGATAAGTATGCAGTCACGTGGGCTGGATTTGGGAGTCTTCAGACAATGCCGCCTTTCCCGGAGGTAGGGAAGTCTCCACGGGGAACCCAATTCTGACTAGAAGTGTTTCTGTTTTGTTTAGTTCTTTGTTACACAGCAGAGTGATTAAGGATACGGGGTTTGGAATGGGGCAAATTTTGTGCATTAGTTACCAATGCTGCCTAACAAATTACCCCAAAACTTAGGGGCTTACAACAACAATAATTATTTATTATCTCTTATGGTTCTGTGGGTCAGGGATTCAGACAGCACAGTGTCTGAGATCTCAGCTGGAAGACTTGAAAAGCAGAGGCTGAGATCTTCTGAAAGCTCACTCACTTTAATGAAGGCTTTGAAGGGGCTGTCAGCTGGTACACTGACCCACGGCTTCCCCACATGGCCTGTATTTCTTCACATGGTGACTGCATGCCAAGGCTTAGCGTGGCTATCATTACAGCAGAGACCATGCCATTCTGATGCCTCATGGAAAGTTATGTCAACAATGGAAAGTAGATTGTCAGGAAGGGAAAAAAAAGAGAGAGAGAGAGAGAAATGGGAGAAGAGGAGACCACAGGTGGCCATGTTTGCCTAGCACCACTTTAAAGAATCAAAAGATACAAAATGATAACCTCCCCCATGGCCATGTCTGTGTATTGTGTAGAAATGAGTGTCTCAGGAAGATGTAGCTTAATAATAAATTATCCAGCGAACAGCCTCTCTCTCCTTTCGGGTTCACGAGTACTGTCAGACTGCCGTTACCTGAGCACCCCCTTGGCCCAAGCATCTTCACAGGCATCATCTCATTTAATTCTTACACAGCCTGATAAGCTCAGTGTTACAATTTCCACTTCATTTTTTCTTCATCAGAACTTTGAGGATATGGAAACTTCCCAGTCCCCCATTGATAAACTACTGCTGAGAGGACTTATTTTTAAAGATGTAGAGCCATTATTCATTCGCAGACATTCTCCTCTTTTAGTTTCAGGGAGTACTTCTATAGCGGCCCTATCTAATACTTCCAGTCATGTAAGGAAGTCTTTTGGCTGGCTATTCAGGTATTCTTATCACATGATCTAATTTAACATATTTTTTTCTGCCAGTAGACTTGCCTTTGATCTCTCATGTCATTATTCTTCCAAAGCCACCCCCAAACAAAAATCTACACTAAACAAGGAAAGCTACTTCAATATATCTGGATTTCTAAGCAACTGTCCCCTCTCCCAAAAGAGTAAAACAGCAAAAATATTTCTTTCAAATAGAAATAAAAATTCTCTCAGTCATTTCAGTTTCTATGGCTGTTCTCTTTTCTTTTAAAAGCTTTCTTAAGACCCATTTAAGGGTTGAATTCAATGTCTTGTATTATATTCACAGATTTATGTATCTGTCATCACAATCTAATTTTAGAACATATCCCTCCCAACAAAAAAGGAGCCCTGTACCCATTAGCTGTTACTCCCTATTGTCCTCTCCTGTTCTCAATCCTAAGGAAACACTAGTCTATATTCTGTCTCTATAGATTTTCCTATTCTGGACATTACATATAAATGGGATCATACAATATGTACTCTTGTGTGACTGACTTTTCTAATTTAGCATAATATTTTTGAGATTTATCCATAATGTAGCATGTATCAGGACTTAGTTCCTTTTTATGACCAAATAATATTTCATTATATGGATATACCACATTTTGTTCCTCCATTCCTCAGTTGAGAGACATTTGGGTTGTTTCCAGTTTTTGGCTATTGTGACTCATGTTGCTATGAACAATCCTATACAAATTCTCATGTGGGCACATGCTTTCATTTGTCTTGGCTACGTACCTAGTAGTAGAATTGCTGTGTTACACAGTAATTCTATGTTTAACTTTTTGAGGATCAAACTATTCCCAATATGGCTGTACTATTTTACATTTCCACCAGCTATATATGAGGGCTTCAACTTCACGTCCTCACTAACACTTGTTATTGTGTTTTAGATGATAGATGTTCTAGTGGATGTGAAGTGGTATCTCTTCACAAGTGCACTCCTTCATCCCCATCACCTATTTCACCCATCCCCCCACACCCCCCTGCTCTGGTAACCATCAGTTTGTTCTCTATAGTCAGTCCACCTTATTTTAAAGTTCTAATCTAGTTGTTGATGTTGGGCATGAAAATAAAGTAGACTCTAGCCTTTTGCTAATGAAAGTGTGGTTCACAGACCAAGAGCATCAATGTCACCTGGCAACTTGTTAGAAATTCAGAGTCTCAGGCCCTACCTCAAACCTACTGAATTAAAATCTATATTTTAATAGGGCCTCCCGGTAATTTGTATGCATGTTAAAGCTTGAGAAACACTGATCTAGATTATCAAAATATCATCAGAAGCAGTTGAGTGATTCAGATGGTTTTGATAGGATTTACTGAGTCAGAAGAATAATGATGCTATCATCATTAAACTCTTACTATAACACCATCTTGATTCCTTTCTCTCCTTGGCTTCCAGTAAGTCTGCACTCACAAAGTCCTATGGAGTTTTCTGTAATTATAACATGCATCCTTTTCTTCCCATTTCTATAGCTATTACCTTTATCTTGGCCCTCACTACCCTGCACCTGGACTATTGAAGCTGGGTCCAAATTTGTCCCTCTACCCTCTTCATGCTTCTCCATTTACCTAAAGCTCTCTCTACCTTTCACATCTTTTCTGGCTTTTTCTTGCCTTCAAGGTGAAATTCATATCCAGCTCTGATGTGAAGACCTTTGCATTCAAGCCCCAAAACACTTTTCCCAGAGAATCTTTTGCACGTATGTCCTCTGTGTCCACGCCTTTGTTCACACTCTGGAATGCCCTTCCCCACCAGTTTTTTATGCCTTCAAGGCTTTACTGAAACCCCACATCCACCATGAATGTCACATCTCCCATATCACTCATGACTCCCCTGTTCTCAGGTTCTGTGGTACTTACTGGCTGTACTGGTTTTTGTTCAATAGCATTATAATTTCAGGTAAAAGACATATGTCTCTCAACTAGACTGTAAGCTCATGGAGGACAGGGGCCACATCTTTATCTCCCTCCCACCTCTAGCATCTGACAAGGCACTAAGCACACAGTAGGTAGTCAGGAAATATTTTGCTTCTGAATCTGATGAAGTTGTGGACTAATGCCCAGATTTGCAAGCACATCATTCCTACTAATTTATTTCCCCTAAGGGTCTATGCTACAGTTCAGTAATTATGTAAACAACATTGTTTATAATACCAGCCATGGGTATGCAGACTCGGATCAGCCGGGCAGTAGGCATTGGATGCAGTCCAGTATTTTAGGCCAAATAAAAACTATGAACCTTTATTTCAAGAGCCACTGTATTCTGCGGAACCAAGCTCTATTCTAGGTGTCAGAACAACAGGTGTCCCTTGTCACCTCCCTGCTGTGGCACTCAAGACCAGCTGCTTGCAAACAGCTGTCAGGCAGAGCCCCAGCTGGCAAGCTCTGGCTGAGGCTGGGGCATCCCAGATACAAAATGTTGATAACATTGACCCTCATTCTGTATTTTGTTACATTTTCATGTTTGTTTGGCACTTCCTTATTGAGGCTGTTGGCAACATTGTGTGCTGCTCACTTGGCTCAGTATATTATTGGCTTTTTTAATATATGGCTTACTTTTCCTACTCCAGGGATTGGACAGTAAAGATTCCTATGAGTAGCCATTACTAGTGACAACCTTTTTGTGTGTATATATTAGCTCCTTTGTACCACATAAAGAGATAGAGAGGGAAGGTGCCATTATTCCCTTTTTACAACTGGGGAAACAGAGACCCAGAAAAGTGATCTAACTTGCCCGGGATCACAAATAACGGGTTTGTGTCAGAGCTAGGACTAGAGTTCATGCTCTATAAACCTAGGGCTAATATCAGTTAATAGGCTCAGGGCAGCCTAACTGGTTATTAAAGGTAGGTAAAGTCGGGATTTGAAACCAAATGATCTTTTTCTGGAGTCCACACTCTCACTCAACTATTAACATGACCTATCAGACAAGCCACCCACTGATTCATGTAAAAAAATATATTTGCCATTTTTCCTCTAAGCCAGGCTTGCCAAAATTAGGAGCAGTATCCTGTGTTTGAGATTCATTACTTCAAATAACTATCTACTTTCTCTTTCAAAGTTATCCCTTTAATAATGACTGTTCAATTCTGATTATATCTGGGCTAGAAATAAGAAACCTATTTAGGTGCTAATTGGCTCTAATATCTCAGTGAGTCTTGTTATTTCCTACAAGGAGCCTCTAGAACATGGATCATACAGTTATTACAGAGTTTTCTGGACCCACCATCTTCTGTGTGGTTCAATGCACTTGAATTTACAAAGCAGTTTTATAGCAAAACAAATTTGTGCTAAGGACAGTGTCTTGAAGGCTAGGCTTTGAGGGTAGCAGTTATTTTCTTGTGCATAATAGTGGGGATGCAGGATGGACAAATTAAATTCTTTCACCCACATCAAAGCACTAAAATGAAGAGTTAATGAGTGTTCCAGTATCATGGTAAAAAGCTAAATTTATGGTGTCAGACTTCTTAGGTACAAATCGCTGCTTTATAACTTGGTAGCTTTGTAACCTTTGGCAACTTAACTTCTCTGAGTTTCAATTGCCTCATTTGCACCATGGGGTCATAATGGTACCCACCTCACAAGGCTCAAATGATGACTAAATGAGAGGATAAAGGTAAAATACTTAGCCCAAACATAATAATAAAATAATAAAAAAATAAATAAAAGAAGAAAAAAAGGTAAAATACTTAGCCTAATGCCTGGCACATAAATAAGTGCCTCATAAAATCTAGTTGTTGTTATTATTATTATTATTATTATTCCTATGGTCAAATAAAATCAGAAGTCATCCTCATCCTTCATAAATATTTATGGAGTGTCTGTCTCTCAGGCCTAAGTGAGTAATCCCTTCTGATTTACTAATATCAAGGGTCTGTCTGTGTTTAATTGAGAGGAGGAAAGAAATGAGGGAGGGAGAGGAGAACCAGCCTTTAACACCAGATGGTATATACCAGGGTTTCTCAACCTCAGCATCATTGACATTTAATTGGATTGGATAAGTCTTTGTTGTGGGGGATGCCCTTACCACTGAAGGATATTCAGTGGCATCCTGGCCTCTACTCACTCTGTAAGATGCCAGCAGCAACCCTCTCCCCTCCATTTGTGACAATCAAAAATGTTTCCAGACATTGCCAACGTGCCCGGAAGGGCAAAAGTGCCTACACTTGAGATTTACATAGTGTATCTTCCCATGATGAAAACATGTATGGCCATGGAGTAGCCTGTGATAGAGACAGAGGTGGGAAATTTTTTTTATAAAGGGACAGATACGTATTTTAGGCTTTATCTCTGTCACAGCTACTCCGTTCTACCGTTATATCATTGGAAACAACCATAGACAGTACATAAATAAGTTTCAATGAAATGTCATTTATGGACATTGAAAAATGAGTTTCATATAATTTTCATGTATCACTAAATATTCTTTTTATAATTTTTTCAACAATTTTAAATTATTAGAACCATTCTTAGCTCACAGGCCATACAAAAGCAGGTACCGTGCTAGATTTGTCCCATGGGCAATTTTTGCCGACTTCTGGGGGTCTAAGAAGTATATGAAGCCCTGGGGAAAATATGGTACTTCCCTGTGGCGTCCAATCAACTTAAAAATTTGGGAGAAAACTTTTTATTAAAATAAACGTTGCTATATTTTGGAAGAGAATCCAAACTCACATGAGTTTTCAAGATAAAACATAGTATTTCAAAGTAATGTCTTACTTCGTGTGGGTTGCTTAGAGCTATGCCTCAGATCCCTAGGGGCTATCCCTGACACCATTCTTCTCTGCTTTTAGGCTACTTTGGTGAAAAACTTGAGAAGTTGCCATTGTAGGTGAGAAACTAACTCACATAAGAGCCTTTTGGACTTCTTATAACTGATTAGCCTTAGATGGGATCCAATAAGTCACTGAGAAATATTCTGATTGCCTTAGTGGCTCTCTAATGTATTTCATCCAGAGAATGGTTGTATAACATGTGATTACTTAATCCAAGATGGTTCCTATAAATACTTACTGAAATTTTCAAGTGTCCCTTTATTACACTTAGGAGCTGGAGTCTATTATTCGTTTCTCTCGTCAGCTAAGCAGCATGTATACTACTCAGCATGATGCATCCCCAGGAGATTAACAAATGACCCAGGCTCCACCCTCAGGAAGCTGAAATTTTTCCATTAATGTTAGGGCTCATTCAGATGAGATGACCCCAAAAGAGTACACCATCAAGAAAGATATAGTGGCGGAAAGAGCATTGGAATGGGAAGCAGGGGGCTTCTTTTCTAGTCCTTCTATGCCTTTTATCCTGAATGGGAGAGTTACTTTTCTCTTCTGCCTAGAGCACTTTTTTGAAAAGGATTCTCAGGCAGCATCCAAGCTGAGCTGGGAACAGTGCCACAGCTGATTAAAGCTGTATGCCATGGGTGGGAAATCAAGGAGTGGCTGGCGTAAGTGCTGGGGTATTGCCATGCTTAGTCTCAATCATCTCTATGGTCCCTTTTGACTGGAAATGTCTATGGCTATATGACTCTGATTGCAAGGTTTTGTATTACTCAATGGATCCAAAGAAGGAGGGATCATTGTGGGATGCAAAGGTCAGGGGAAGATTACATGGCAGAGATGAGAGGGTGGTCAGGGCTTTGAAGATGTTTATTCTTTTTCACAGCTGGGCTCCAGCAGAGGGCATTTTGTGCTGACTTGGGTTTTGGTTGGCTCTCAACTGGGTGCCTTCTATTGTGGTGTTGGCATGGCAAGAAGGGGGCATGTGGGAGATAATTGTGTCCCTGCCATTCTCCCAGCCCTCGTGAAAGGAAATGTCTTCTAATGAGCCCATCCCAGAGAGTCTGGCCTTTCAGATAAACAAATAAGCAGGAGACACTCACAAGAGGACTGGAAAAAATAAGGCCACTTTGAGTGACAGCCCAAATAAAGAAAACCTAAGAGGTCTGAAGTTAGCAGTTAATGAGCACATCTCCTCATCCATGCTTTCTTGACCAGGACATCTATTGTTGAGGATGCCAGAAATGTGTGTGTCTTATGTATACAGGAAGAAGCCCTTCCGGCCTCTGTCCCAGTACTGACTTTTATTTTATCTTTCATTTGGCAGAGGCGGGGGTGGGGGAGGAGGGTGCCTGGAGGATATTTGAAAGGTGAGAAGAAATCTAAAGCTAATTTCAGCCTAAAGCCATTTATTTAGTAATTAATGGGGATAAAAATATAATTTACCTCCCAGAGTAGTTAGAAGAATCAAATAGGATCATGCTCAGAAAGCACTTAGCACAGCACCCCAGCATTTAGCCAGCATCTGATGCATGTTGGCTGTACTCATTGTTAGCAGAAATAAATAACATCATCTGAATGGATAAAGAAAATGTGGTATATATATACAATGGAATATTATGCAGCCATCAAAAAGAATGAAATCTTGCCATTTGCACCAACGTGGATGGAACTGGAGGGTATTATGCTGAGCGAAATAAGTCAATCAGAGAAAGTCATGTATCATATGACCTCACTGATATGAGGAATTCTTAATCTCAGGAAACAAACTGAGGGTTGCTGGAGTGGTTGGGGGTGGGAGGGATGGGGTGGCGGGGTGATAGACGTTGGGGAGGGTATGTGCTATAATGAGCGCTGTGAGTTGTGCAAGACTATTGAATCACAGATCTGTACCTCTGAAACAAATAATACATTATATGTTAAAAAAAAAAAAGAAGATAGCAGGAGGGGAAGAATGAAGGGGGGGACATCGGAGGGGGAGATGAACCATGAGAGACTATGGACTCTGAAAAACAAACTGAGGGTTCTAGAGGGGAGGGGGGTGGGAGGATGGGTTAGCCTGGTGATGGGTATTAAAGAGGGCACATTCTGCATGGAGCACTGGGTGTTATACGCAAACAATGAATCATGGAACCCTACATCAAAAACTAATGATGTAATGTATGGTGATTAACATAATAATAAAAAAATTTTTTTAAAAAAAAGAAAGAAATAACATCATCTTATTCATGCATGGAGGTGAATGAACACTGAAAAGAACCTGAAGATGGGGGATCTAGTTCCAGTTCTGCCATCAGGTCCCTGTGAGATTTTGGGCAAATCATCTCTTATGTCACCTGAGAGTATTGGACTAGAGTCTTCATTCATTTAGTAAACATACTTCAAAGACCAACTAAGTGCTAGGTTGTGTCCCAGGTGCCAGACACATAAAGGTGAATAAGATGCAGTTTGTGCACTCTCAAAGGACTCCAGGTGTAACGGGGGAGACAGACGACGAATGTATATGACAGTGTAACACGAGAATTACTATTACTGTGATGACGTGTGCCAGGTGGTCTGGAGCCCTAGGCAAGAAACCGACAAGATGAAGGCTGGTCCTGATGCCACCTTCCATGGATCTGTAACAGAAGCATCCAAGAAACCAGCTGGGTGATTAGGGGAAGAAGGGGCCACCTACCTAGCGAGGAGCCTAAAACCCAGATCCTCTCCTTCTAGGACCAGAAATCTCACCAAATACCAAGCTGCCTTATAATACAAACATTCAAGGAAAAGTGATGTGCAGAGAGGTGACATGGTGACAGTAATAGGGGCTTGGAAACAGGAGACTTTGATTTGAGTATCAGAATTGTTATTGTGGTAGCTTGATGACTTGGGGAAAGTTGTTTAATTTCTCTGAGCCTCCATTATTTCTCCCACAAGAAGGTTGCTCTGTGTCAGCATGCTTTCCATGTCCCTCTGGGGGAAGAGGGATACTATTTTAAAGCCTTGATAAACTGTAACTTATGTAAACTCTGACTTATGCTTATTTCTGTTTTTATTCTTAATAATAATAAAAATAATAAATACCCTGCTATGTTATCAAAAAAATACATTCAGTGGCCAGTAATTGAATTCGGGTGTTCAAAGAAGTAGGTAAGGATATTTTTCTTCCAACGATCAGTATCTTTTTCTAGGAAAAAAGGCTAAATGTAGGCCTCTCTTTAATTTTAATACAAAGCAGTCTTAAATTTTATAGCTTGGATATGTATGAAACACAGAACAGAATGAAGGAGGGAGAGAAAGTATCTATTTCTCCTGAAAGCTAATCAGAGAAATAGCTCAAGGTAAGCGTCTTGTGAGCTGATCTCAGATTAATTGAAGTTTCAGCATGCTGTTGTGATAGGAACCCCTGAAGTGAGTGATTGATTATCTAATGATGGAAAGAAAGGGTAAATGATTATAGTAAACAAGAGCCTTTGTTTAAAGCAAAGCAAAGGAGATATGAGGTAGGAAAAATATAATAAAGACAGAGAGAAGAAACTTGTGTTCTAGTCCCCTTAGATAAGTGACCTTGAACAAGGCTCTTCCCTATACTTGGCCTCACTTTGTTTCCTTCTAGCTGCAACCCAAGGCTTGGTCTAGAAAATCCCTAAGGCCCTTTTCAGGCTTGCCAGACTATGAGGTGTCTACCTGTACAATACTGAAACAATAACAAACAGAGTGAGCCTGACTGATAAACTGAAAGAGAAACAGACTCGTAAAACCCAGTGATTCAAATTAAATGGAGAATTCATGTTGATTTAGAGCTGGCAATCTCAGGCTTCTAAATCACAAGGAGACTCTACTTAATCCTAGGATGGTCTCTTGGGCCTTATCTTTCTCAGCTCAGTAGTGCTACACAGAGAGCTCCCTTGGAAGTCAAGATGAGAGAGAGAGAGCAAGAGCCAGAGTGAGAGAGAGAGCGGTTTAGAAAAAGAAGAATATACCTGAATTACTGGGGAGGTGTCCTACACCTCCCCACCCCAGGTACAGGCAAAAGGATCATGAAAGCCTCAGCCAGGCCTTAAATATTGGCTGCCTACCTGCTCAATGATCTTACGTAGGGTTAAATAAATAACTTGCACACCATCTGTTAAATAATGCTGTTTACCATTTTTAGAACTACAAAGAGTAGGGAATTCAGCAGACCCACAATCCAGCACTTCAAACTCTGGAAATTTACCCCTGGAGAGTCTATGAAGCCCTGAAGCCTGGGAAAGGTTGCTGAACATCAGCTACAGGAGAGATGTCATATAGCTCCCCAAATCTGTGCTGCTCCAAGTAAGCAACTGAGGCCTAGGGGAGATCCAGGGCTTTCCCAGAGTCACCCATGAGTTTCTACAGAGCTGGGACTGGAACTCAGAACTCAAGGTAGGACTACAACTCCAATCCAGTGTCATGGAGCTTCAGTGGCCCTTCCCATGTCGGAGAGGGTTGTAGGGATGCTCTGTTTCCTGGTTCTTTGCAGTGCAATGTCAGAAAGGAATTGAGGATTCTCCTTGGGCATGAAGGCCACCACCGAACTTAGAGTGACAATTAGACAAAAGAATGTTGGATCTGGGGGGCTCTGTGAGACCTTGTGGACAGCGGGTCTTCATACACACCAGTAGCACTTGGGGAAGAATAACATTCATCTGAACACCCAACTGCTGTGCCCAATTCGAATCAGGTCAACATACTGATTCAGACAAGGGGAATTGTGCTGAAAAGAGAACTGGACTAGGATTCTCAAGGCCTAGTTTCTTTTCTTTTTTTTTTTCCAAGACTTATTTATTTATTTTAGAGAGAGAGAGTGAGAGAGAGCAGGGTAGGGGCAGAGGGAGAGAGAATCCTAAGCAGACTCCATGCTGACCGCAGAGCCGGACACAGGGTTCCATCTCTTGACCCCAAGATAATGACCTGAGCTGAAACCAAGAGTCGGATGCTTAACCACCTGAGCCACCCAGGCATCCCAACTCAAGGCCTAGTTTCTAATCCTATTTCTACCACCTGCTGGTCACCTGTCCTTGACACTCTATTTAAATTCTGTGAGCCTGTTTTTCCATCTTTAAGACAGGGATGATGATGGGGCGCCTGGATGGCTCAGTTGATTAAGCGACTGCCTTCGGCTCAGGTCCTGATCCTGGAGTCCCTGGATCGAGTCCTGCATCGGGCTCCCTGCTTGGCAAGGAGCCTGCTTCTCCCTCTAACCCTCCCCCCTCTCATGTACTCTCTCTCTCTCTCATTCTCACTCTCTCAAATAAATAAATAAATCTTTAAAAAAAAAAAAAGACAGGGATGATGATGACAGTATCTGCCGAGCTTTATTAACTTGAACTAAATGAGCCAAAAAGAAAAAAGAAAAAAGAAAAAAAAACCCAAGAGGCATGGAATTAAGTATGAATTTCTAGGTTTTAGTTTATACACGTTATAAGAATTTAAAGAGAAGAGGAAGAGATGCAAGTATCCTAAGGAGATTAGGAAGTGCTCCTCTAGGGAGATGGGGAAGAAGCTGAGCCCTAAACAGCAGGTTGGATTTGCACACTGGGAGCAGAGGTGAGAAAGGGGAGAAGAAGTAAGGAAGGGGAGAGGAGGTAAGGAAGTAGGGGCAAGAGCCTGAGCAAATGTCCAGAGTTTCTGATTGTTCTAAGGCCTTGGGATTTGTAATTTTGCTTTAAATAATATTCTAATCTGGGGCATTTGGTGGCTCAGTCATTAAGTGTCTGCCTCCGGTTCAGATCATGATCCCATGGTCGTGGGATCGAGTCCTACATTGGGCTCCCTTCTCGGTGAGCCTGCTGCTCCCCCTGCTATGCTCTCTCTCTCTCTGTCAAATAAATAAATAAAATCTTTAAAAAATAAATAAATAAATAAATAAATAAATAATATTCTAATCCTTGACACCTCCATTCAACAGTGTTTTCTGTTTCCTGAATTGTTTCCCTGGGGAGGAGAAACTACTTGTTGAAATAAGACACTCACAGAAACTTATTTTCTTCCCATTCACTGCATTGTTTTAATACCTTTTTTTTTTTAGAGAGTGAATGTACACACACAAGTGGTGGGGGGAGGGGCAAAGAGAGAGGGAGAATCTCAAGCAGAACTCTGCGCTTAGCGCAGAGCCCAACCTGGGGCTCCATCTCAAGACCATGAGATCATGACCTGAGTCGAAATCAAGAGTCTGTCACTCAATCGACTGAGCCACCCAGGTGCCCCATTCATTGAAATGTTTGTTAAAATAAATTGGATTTTTTTGTTTTGTTTTTGAGAATTTTTTTTTATTGTTAAAATAAATTGTTAAAAAAGTGAAGTCTATATCCAGATAATCCTCCAAATGAACAGACTTATTAGCCTTTAATTATATCGTGTTCCCTGGTAATGCTCTTCACTTGCTAAATTATATCACTAATAATTATAATCCCTTCCCTGTGTTTTGGGCTTTAGAGTTTATAAAGGGTTTCATTTATGTTGCCACCTTTGGCCTTCACGGCAAACCCATGCAGCAATTTACGTTATTTGAGCTATAGAGAGGTCACTAATAGTTGGCTAGGTTGCCTGATACATAGTAAGTTCCCAATAAATGTTGGATGGCTGGATGGATGGATGGATGGGAGAGAGGCAGGGATTGAATGAGTTGATAGCTGCCCTGGGTATCTGTCATATTTTATCATTTTCCCTCAGTGATAATCCCAGCTTCAGGGGAGATCCCAGGACACAGAAAGCCAGTGTGCCTTGAAGTAATTTACCTCTGGGCTACACTGGAGCCTGTCAAATGGGGGTACTATGTCTCTCTGCTGTAATTTTGTGATATAAGAATCTAATCAATTTCCCATGAAGCAAGGTGCTCAACCACAAAGACTGTCCCCTCTCACACTCTGTGATAGTGTATTTGGAGTTTTTCCCTCATTTGAGAAAAATAGAATTCTTGCCCATTTCTATCCCAAGGCATAGAGTTGAAACTATCAATGCTTGGGCTGTAGGGAGATCATGTACAAAAAAGGGAAGGACCAGAAAACCAGAAGACAGGAGACCTGGGTTCAAGACCTGGGTCTAAGGTTATAAACCTCATTTATTCACTCAGTCATTCATTATATATTGAGTTCCTACTTTGTAGCAGGCTCTTCCAGTCTTTGGGATACCTTTGTGAGTAAGAGGGACAAGGCACCTGACTTCATGGCCCTCAGTTATAATGGGGTAAAATGGACAAACAAAAAACCAACAAACAAAAATTACTAAATACATGCAATAAGTGTAAGACATAAATTCTCAGAAGAAAAAAAGCAGGATGCGGGGAGAAGATAACATGAGGGTATTGCTTGGTGTGATCAGTGAAGACCCTCTCTAAGATGGTGATATTTAAGCCTGGTCATAAAGACTGACATGGTATTAATTAGCTCCACAGAAACAAAATTGGGGAAGAATATTCTAATCAGAGGCAACAATTTGTGTAATGGTCTTGAAGTAGGAAAAAGCTTGGTGGTGGAGTTTGAGGAACTGAGAGGCAACCAGGTAGCTGGAACATTTTTAGCAAAGGAGAGAATGGCAGAAGATAAGATGCGAAGAGAGAGAAGGGACCAGATCAGGCAAAGCCAAACATGCCATGGAAAGAAGTTTGGATTTTATTTTAAGTGCATGAGAAGCCACTGGAAAGTTGTAAGTAGAAGTGGCATGTGATCTAATTGTTGTTTTAAGAATTTGACTTGGGCTCAGTCTCTCAACTTTTCTGTGTCTCCCTTTCCTCTCCTGAAAATGGGGATAAAATTCCTACTTCTTGTCCTTCCAAGAGGCTGAGTGTCCAATGTTTATAATATGTTGCTCCAAGTAGTGCTTGATAAATATTGAATTGAATTGCACAACAACATGAACAGGCTTTGTAAACTATTAAGTGTTATGCACATGTAAAATATTATCAATAATCATCATATCCCCAAAGCCCCACCTCCCTCAAAGGAACAGATAATGTAATTGGCCACAAAACGCTTTGAAAACCCCATCCTGATAAAAGGTACTTTATATTTCTGTTCATTTGTCTATTACAATCTGGGTTTGGTTTCTTGATACCATGGCACCAACTTACTCTCTGTTTAGGACCCCGGAACCATCAACCACACTCAAGTGTGCGATTTAACCCTAAGAAGTAAAAATATCTGGGGAGAAAAATGATAGGCAGATAGGAGTCAGGTCAGCATGTCTTTGCCTAGAACTGTGCACTTCTTACCCCTCTTCCTGCAATAGATGGAGGCTTGTTCTCATTAGTCATAGACCCCCATTACCTACAAAGGAGTTGTGAAGAATAATACTGACAATGATGACAATAAGAATGACAAATGAGGGGCGCCTGGGTGGCTCAGTCGCTAAGCGTCTACCTTCGGCTCAGGTCATGATCCCAGGGTCCTGGGATCGAGCCCCGCATCGGGCTCCCTGCTCAGCTGGGAGCCTGCTTCTCCCTCTCCCACTCCCCCTGCTTGTGTTCCCTCTCTCGCTGTGTCTCTCTCTGTCAAATAAATAAATAAAATCTTTAAAAAAAAAAAAAAAGAATAACAAATGATTAGTAATGCGTATAGATATATATACACACATATATATATAGCCCTTTGCTACTTTTCTCAAAGCATTTTTTCCCCTCTATTGTTTTAATTTAGCTCACACTCACACACAGAGGTAGAGTGGGAGTGTTCTAATTGGGGAAATGGCCACGAAGTGCTTAAGTGGTTTGCCTCAAGGTCATATTGTAAGTGGTGGAGGAGGTGAAACCAGGTCACAGAGCTCCCAAGTCCTGTGCCAGCATAGTGTGTCAAGACCCCCCCAGCTCCCATAGGGGCCTTGGGGAAAAAGACTGGGATCCTGAATTTCAGATCAAATAAATAGGAATTCGAGCATATTGAGACTGTAAAAACCTCTTGATCCATATAGTCTAGCCCTGCTCCCCCATTTTGCACATGGAAAAACAGAGCCACAGCCAGGACCCCACATAGGCAAGTGCCCTTTGTACCACCTGTTCAAGTACCTACTAAAGTTCCTGCCACCCTGCCTTTCAACCCCATATGTATCTGGCGGCTGCATTGAATGTAGAAGATACAAGAGAAATCAAGGCAGTCCTCAACTAGATACATTGCCAGAAGGGAGACAGTACTAGGTACAGAACTCCTCAGTTAATTGAGAGTTTTCTTTATTGGATGCAAAAGTCTCTGTGACTCTGGGGCAGACCTTGGGCTTGGCTTGCATTTGCCCTAGGCTTCTCTTGTCCTCCCCTCAGGGGTTAGGACAAGGTGAATCTGTGAATTCCTTCCAACTTTAGCATTCTTTAATTCTACCAAGTGTGGGCTGATGGGATATATTTAGCTGTTTTGATTATACTGTTGAATTATTGGTAATATAAAAGGCTCTTATATTTTAACTCATAGAATACATTATGTTTTCTTAGTTCCAGATATGAGCATCCTATATGGAAAAAAAAATCCTCTGTGATTTTCCTGGAGCCTCCTCCTTTCCCCATCCACTTTCCTTTACCTCTAGTAATTAAAAAAGTCAAACAACTTTCTTTTATCTGCCCTGGAACATTATCTCCAATGTTAAAAAACTTCATAGTCAACGTAGCAGATGACTAGTGAGGGCACATCATGGAACAGGCACGATGAACCTACACATAAACAGTAAGCACAGGACCCAGCACAAGGTTAGTAGACATTAAAATGCTAGTTCTTGCTGATGTCATGGCCATCATCATCATCACATCAGAAGTGGTAAGTTAGTGGTACAAGAGGTTGTTTTGTCTCACCTACCCCTGGAAACAACTGAACAAAGTTGAAACGATCGCTTCCACATTTTGCAGATGAGTTAAGTGGAACAGAGGGAGGTTACATAGCTAAGCTCCCACAGCCCATCCTCAAACACAGATATGCTGGTCCATACAGCCATCTTTAGATCACTAGTTTCATTAACCTCTGTACACCTTGATAGCTACATACATTAACTTGTCCAATTGGAGCCTAAAAGGTGATGGAGCTCAGAGGCAGCCAAGTTTAGTGGGATGTGCACGAATGAGAATCCGAAGCCCAGGTGTGAGCCTTTTGACCTTGGTCAAATGCCTGCCCTGGGGCCAAACTTCTCTGTTGGTAAAATGGCTAAAAATACTCACCTGGCCCACCTCCTGGAATGGACATGAGGTTCCAATGGGATAATGGACGGAATACACTTTTATTTTGTAATCTACTCAGATGCATGATGCTCATCTCATTAATATTATACTCTGGTGCCAATTTCTGTGGGGTCAGCCACGGAGAAGCTAGTTCAGGCTGCAACATCTCATTAGAAGCTGAAATTTGGATTCAGGGAGAGGCGAATGCAGGGGGCGAGAGCCACCCTCCACTGCCTAGGTTCTTGCTGTTACGTGTATTCAAGCAGCTTGCTGGTACCTTGGCAGTGCTGCTGCTCAGCAGGACGTCTCTGACTTTGATGTTGCACGTGTCAACATTCTAAAAGGGAGGCAGCCGAGATGGAGTGTGAGTTTGGAGAGACATCTTACGACAGGTTTTACCTAAAAATGTTTCAATAGATAACCCTTTAGAAATAACAAAGGTAGTTTATGCATTTCACAGGGAACCCGGGGGCTTAGGTAGCAGCTTAGTTGCAAGTTTGGCACACAGACAGCTTCCTACTCTCCCTTTTTTTCCCCGCTGCTCATCTGTGAGATATCATCACTTGTCACAGTAGTACAGTACTGTGTTTAGTTACGCTGATGTTCTGTCCATATTGACAGCAATGGTAGAAGGACATGAGGCTATTTCCTTCTAGAAAGTCCACATTGGAAACCCTTAGAAAGTCACTGCTCCCTCTTAAAATGTAAATCAGATCACCTCATTCTGCTGTTTAAAAATTCTCTCGTAGCTTCCCATATCATGCTTAGAATAAAAATCTGGACGTCAAAACAAAGGTGCTAGATAACACAGAGTAGATGCCCAATGAATATTTCCTGGACAGAAAAACGATGACCCTCCTTTTACAGATGGAGAAAGTAGGACCAGAGAAGAGTACCCATAGTTGCCTTCCTGTTTTCCCTCTAAAGGATTTAGGTTAGTTTCTTTGTGCCAAGCTGGGGCTTTGTCAAGTTGTAGCACCCAGAGTTTCTTGGTGTGATGTTTGTGGATCCCTGGGAAGTCAGTAAATGGAGATCAGGGTGGCTGGAGCTCTGTGAAAGTGTGGGCATATTTCTGGTGAGAAGATTTATACCTTTTATTAGTACCTCAAGGGGATCCTTGACTCATTGGTGGCTCCTGTTAACTTTTCCTTTTAAGCGGTTTATGTTTTGGGGATATGAAGTGAGCCTAGAGAGGATGGGCCACTTTGAGGACCTTTCTCTTTTTCCACTGTCAGCATGACTCCGTTTTTCTGCCATAGAATATAGGGAAGGCTCTCTCCTTCTTATCACCAAAGCATCTCTTTCCTAAGTTTATTCTTTCCATGATGTATCTCCAGTGCCAGAAGCTGAAGTCCGATTTCCACATGAATCAAATAATTCCAGAGTTGTGAAGGGACTTACTTAATTCACTGCTTATAAGCCACAACGTGCACCAGATTTTTCTAGGGAGCTTTTTATAACTGCGTTTCCAGGCCCCTACCCTGACTTTTTTATTTGGTAAGTTTAAAAGTAAGGTCTATTAGTTTCCTAAGGCTGCTGTAACTAAGTACCACACAAACAGGGTGGCTTAAAACAATAAAAAATTATTATCTCAGTTCTGGAGGCTAGAAGTCTGAAATCAAAGTGTCAGGAGAGCCATGCTTCCTTTAAACACTTTAGGTAAGAATCCTTCATTGCCTCTTCCTACTTTCTGGAAGTTGCCATTCATCTTCACCATGGATTCGCTTGCAGCTCAGTCTCTGTTCCCATTATCCCATGCATTTTTCCCTTTGTGTGTCTTCTGTGTGTCTTCTCTTCTATTTAATAGGACATCAGTCATGTTGGACAAAGGGTCTACCCTACTCCAGTATAACCTCATCCCAGTTACATCTGCAATGACCCTGTTTCCACATAAGGTCACATTCTGAGGTACTGGGGGTTGGGACATGGACATACGTCTTAAGGGGACAAAATTCAACTCATGACAAAGAGTATAGGAATCTGTAGCTTTTAAAAGTTCCACCAGTGATTCTCATTGAGAAACACTGCTCTTACCTATCCCCTCACTGAACAGATGGGAAACTGAGGCCCACGGAAGGGACGAGTCCCGGGTTACACAAAGACTCAGTGATAGAGTCAGACTAGGAAGCCAAATATCATGATTCTCCCAGCATTTTCCCCAGTATGCCAAAATGCCTCCTCTCACGGATCTACAAAGACCAGCATTTAAGTGGGCATCTCCAGTCGCTCATGTGTGCCCGGGGCCACTGACTTCCCCACTGGCATCTAGAGGAGCAGCAGTGGGTCTTTTGGTCCCATCTCTTGTTTCAGTTCCAGAGGATAAGGTTTTAGGGCAAGTTGATCTACCTCAGCAATTGTGGACATGCATCCCTGTTTCCTCCCAGTTGTGCCCATGTGCCGTGACCAATTCCTGTGGTCAGTGATTGGTATTTGGAAGACTTCCTTCCTCAATCTATCACTTACTCAGAACACTACCACATGGTGTGTGTTAACACAATCCTCTCACTTGGTTATCATGGGGATGGGTTCTTGGGAAAAGATAACATCTGGAGAGACATCCCAAGCCTTGTGCACCACATTTGAGATATTACTCAGTGGAAATATTGGTTGTCATGCCCAATTTGTGTCCCCTCCCACTGTATTTTTGTGCTGGAAGTCTGCATGATCTGTGGATCCCCATCTCAACCAGTTCCCTCACAGCAGATGCATTTAAAGTCACGGATCCCAGAGTAAGCAAATCTAAAGTGTTTAATCTATTATTAATCAGCCAGTTGCCAAGATGATAGAGCTCTAGGGGGGCCTGAGGAAGACATCAATATTTATGGCCTTGTTAGAGAGTGCATATTTTTTCTCTCTCTCCTTCTCCCCCCCTTCCCTTAATATGAGAACAGAAATATGAAGCATAAAATATGTTTTATGCTATTGTACAGGGCAAGAATGTCCTGTTCTGGAATGAGATGATTCCAAAGTGGTCTTGCATATTTGTTTGGGAATATTGGCTGTTAGAGCTGTGGTCACTTCTGCCTGGTTGGGTTAACAAAACCAGTCTACAGCCTATGGTAATACTGTGGGGGAGCTTAGGGAACAGAAGGGAACTGGGAACCATCTTTTACAAATAATTCATTTACTTGTAATAAATGGTGCTCAGAGAGGGAAAGGGGCTTCTTTGTGACCACACATTTATGTATCACTCAACAACCATGACCTGGATACCTCCCATGTGTCAGGCAATGTGTGAGCTGTCAGGGACACCAAGATAAGTATCAACAGAAATAGGTACCATTTATTGAGCACTTCCTAGGTGTTAGGTACATGCAAAGTCCTCTAAATAGTCTCTTCTGCTGAAAACTCGCCAACAGCTTCCCACTGCACTTGGAATAAATGTAAGTGCTTTGCCTGGAAGGCTCTGTGTGGCCTGGCTCTGACCCACCTTTCTGACCTCCCCTCGTTTCATTTTCCCCCGCATTCCTGATGCTCTAGCCTCAGTGGTTTTCACTGTTATTGTTCCTGGAATATAACCAGGCTCATTGTCCCTTTAGGCCTTTGAACCAGCTGTCCACTGTGCCTAGATTACTCTTCCCTTTATCACCTCTGGATACTCATCTTTCTGGCCTCAGCACAAACTACTTTTTCAGAGATTCTTTCACAATGATTTACCCCATACCTTTTAATCAACCTGTCTTAGTGTCTTCCTACCCAGGCATGTTCTGATAAATGTTTAATACCTGGATATAGTGGGGCAGAGGTGGGGGAGGTGCTGATTGGTAGTATTTGCCAGTTTCCTTAGTGTAAATACTTCCACTATAGCAGATTCAGTGATTCAAGCTATCGACATGATGCTGCTGAATACAAAGATGGGAAGAGAGACACACAGTCTACTCTTGTGAGCCAGTATAAGTCAGCTCTGGCACACTTCTTACTGTCTCAAATTATAGTGTTTATTTGTTTACTTGTAATTCTTTCCCCCTTCCATGCCATGTAAGCTCCAAAAGAGGAGGAACCTTTTTTCTGTTTTGTTTACGAGTGTATTCCTAGCGCCCAGAACATGGCCAGGAATATGGTACCCATTTAATAAATTGCTGCTAAATGGACTATGAATGAATGAATGAGAACCCTCACAGTAAATCTGTTAAGTAGGTACTACTATCATGTGCCGAACAAGAAAACTAAAATGCAGAGAGAGAGAGAGATTAAGTAAATTGTCCAAGCTTGTATAGTCAGGACATGGGAGAGCCAGGATTTGAACCCAGGCAGTTTATCTCCAGAGCCTCTGCTTTACATCCCAAACTATATGAATTTGATGAGGTCTTTCAAAGAGCTCACAGTCTAGAAAAGAAAAAGACATTTGAACATGAAGAAATAATGTGACCATGACCATGGTGTGCATAATATTCATTAAAGGACCTGGGTCAGTAAGGGAGAGCTAATGCTTTTTGGGTGTGGGAGTGTCGTGGTGGTCAGGTAGGTAATATTTGATCAAGGCCTTGGAGGATATCATCAACAAGCTTTTTCCACCATGCTGAGCTGCTTCCTACCTGGGGCAGTGGATACTATGAAATACCCCTGAATCAGGAAGAGGAGTCAGGCTTCACTCAAATGTAAAGAAAACCACAGAAGCATTATTAAGATGGGTTGAGGGTCGACTGGATATTTCAGCACACAGGAAACTGGATAATCCACTTGAAGCACACTTCCACACACAGACTTAATTTCTCACTGATGCTCTTGTAAAATACTCTGATTAAGGGCTCGTTTTGTTCTAGGCTAAACTACTCATCCATTTCTGCTTCTGATTCTTTGCCTCTTACATTAAAATTTCAGGTGGCTACTGACCCAAGGTGGCAGTGAGTGCAAAGGGTACTACTGTCTATTTTTTCTGGTAGCCAGCTGAGAAACCACAGAGCCATCACTGCCAACTGCCTAAACCCTGGCCTTCCCTGCCTCTGTTTCTCCCTTCCCCAACCCCAAGTCAGCCTTTAGATTCTTCTGTCAACTCTTGCATCATACCTTCATTTTCTTCTGTCAACCTTCGCATCACACCTTCCTTTTCATTCCCACTGCTTCATTTCAGTGAATGCTTCATTCATTTATTTATTTATTCATTCACTCTTCAACAAAGGTCAAGTGTCTTCTGTGTGATAGATAATGAAGTAGGCTCTGGGAATACAATGATGAGCAAAAGCAGACATGGCTCCTGCCTTCAAGAAGCATATGCTCTAGTGGAGGCAAACAGCTGCTAATCAAATAATCCCATGAATAATGGCTAATTCTAACTGTGACAGGTATCACAAAGGGGAGGGTCCTGGTGCATTTGACATTAGCAGGAACACCAGGGAAGGCTTCTCAAGTGAAGTTACACTTAAATAAAAATCTGAAGGATGAGCAGAAGGGATAATTCATTTCTGCCTGTTGGGACCAATTCTTTGGTGGAAAGGAGCATAGCTTCCACCAGCACAGGGAGAGTAGACTGGTTTGGATGGGGTAGAAGAACAAAGGTGGAGGGCAGGGTGAGATAAGGCTGGGGAAGTAAGGAGAAGCTGTGTTGGAGCCCTGGGAAGCAGTATTAACTTCTCTGTCTAGATACCTGAAGAAGTCAATTTTTGTACTTTCCCTGTCTCCTCTTCTGGCTCATCCTGTGCATCCATTGCCAAATTTCTCTTTCCAAAGCCCTGTTTTTGTTTTGTTTTTTCCTGTTACTCCCCTACTCTAAAAAACCATCAGTTGTTTTCCATTCCCTACTGTGTTATGCCTGAACCCACTGTCATCAAGGACTTCTGCTATCCAGCACCAATGAACCTGGTAGCTGCCACATCCAGCTGCTGGGAAATCATCTAACATAATGTTTGAGAGCAAGGGCCTCTGTAGTCAAATAGCCAGTGTGACTCTGGTTTCTTCCACTTCCTGCCTCTGTGACCCAGGAAAGATTACTTCATCTTGCTGAGCCTGCCATTTGTACCTTTAAAACTGGAGCAAAGTGTAAGGGTTATATCAGTATATAAAGCCTTAGCCATAATCTGTGGCATATAGAAAGTACTGATTTACTAATAATCTATTAGATTGTGTGGTCTAGTCCCTGTCCCCCATGCTTACCTCATGTTTCCCACCCAGGTTATGTGCTGCTTCTCTTGCTTAGACCGGCTTCTTCCATATCTCTCCAGAATGTATAGCCCTCTGATCACCAGATCATATCTGTCTCGTGCATGTCTACCACCTCTGTCCCAACACTCCTTCTACTACCACCAGCCTTCTAGGGTAGGCCCTTGATCTAAATTCCTAGAACAGATTTTCAGAGAGTTTTATTTGCACTGAATTATTTTCTTAAAAAGTCATCTTTCAGCTTTTGTGTACATGTTTTCCTTTTCATCCCCTCTATTAGCTTTTCTTTTTTTATTGAAGTACAGTTAACATACAGTGTTACATTAGTTTCAGGTGTACCATTTAATGGTTCAACAATTCTATACATGACTCAGTTCTCATCGTGATAAGTGTACTCTTAATCTATTTCACCCATCCCCCCACCCACCTCCCCTCTGGTAACCATCAGTTTGTTCTCTTTATTTAAGAGTCTGGGGGTTTTTTTGTTTGTCTCTTTTTTTCTTTGTTCATTTGCTTTGTTTCTTAAATTCCACATATGAGTGAAATCATATGGTATTTACATTCTCTGTCTGACTTATTTCACTTATCATTATACCCTCTAGGTCCACACATGCTGTTGTAAATGGCAAGATCTCATTCTTTTTTAGGGCTGAGTAACGTTCTAGGGGGGTGTGTGTGTGTGTGTGTGTGTGTGTGTATACCACATCTTTTTTATCCTTTCATGTATGGATGGACACTTGGGTTGCTTCCATATCTTGGCTATTGTAAATAATGTTGCAGTAAAAATAGGAATCCATATATCTTTTCAAATTAGTGTTTTTGTTTTCTTTGGGTAAAAACCCGGTAGTGGAATTGTTGAATCATATGGTGATTATTAGCTTTTCAAGATCAGGTAATATGCCTTGTATTGGCTTTACTACCCTTATAACAATGAGTACAATACATGAAACATTGCTCTTAATACAGATTCCTTGGGCAAATGAATAAATGAAAAAGAAGTGAAAGAAAAGAGGGTAATATTTTATGGTGCTCTAAGTGGGGAGAAAAAGAGAAGCTAATCAAAGTATCTGGGAAATAAAATTCTGTCCTTCTCTTTGAGCTTGTTCATTTATTTATAAGCTGGGGAACATGTCGCCTACCATCTATTTAGTCTCATGAGTATGTTAATATCATTAATATGAAGTTTATGAAGTACTTTGTACTGCCTGGGGAAAGATAGTATAGAAATTTAAAGTATTACATATAATCCCTCCAGGAAGAAAATAGGAAAAACATCTATTTTGTGAAGTGCATCATTCTGGATCACTCTAGGGGGATGCCCAAAGGAGTTTGTACACCTCTTCAAATGTGAATTAATTTGTATTTTTTAAAGGCCCTGATGGATACCTTTCATTTTAATTAAAGATATTTTGAAGAATTTTGACTTTAAAAACTAGATAAAATAGTTCACATATTTGCTTTGCCGAATGCACAGCATTGGACATAAATATAACCATAAACGAGTACATTAGCAGTTTCTCAGCCTGAAGGTGGCCACCCAGCAACCTTTTCTCAGGGACTTGAGTACTCTCATGTGTGATGTTTGTTTAATTTGGTGTTTTTATTTTGATCATCATTTAAAAAAGGAAGCATATCTTGGAATGCTTATTTCATAACTGAGCACTGCCACAGAGTCAGGGCCCTTGCTGGCATCTGCATGTCCCATCACATTGGAAGAGAAATGATGTATGGTACAGTAATGCTGAGTGAAGGCTAACTGACCTAGAGATGGACTATGTGGAGGAAGGGGGCAAACACTGGTGAGAGAAGGGCATATTCACATGGTGCACAGTAGCGTATGCCTGGAGAATCCACGGGATCTCTGTGACAAAAGAGAGTCAGAAATGGTGTCTGGGGGCCAGCACATACCACAGTATGCCATCTTAAATTAATATTGGTAATTCAAAATACATTGGTCGTATGATTATGTTTATATCTCATTTGTAAATTTTCTTGGGTTTTATAGTTGAAGGAGAGCTATAACCATAGAGTCGATCCCTGCTATAATGTCTGTACACTTTTAAGTATCATTATAATTAAAATAACTTGTCAACATTATGAGTCCAGAACAGTTTCCTTCAGAAGTGTTCCATAAATTACATGAGTTTGAGAAAACCTCACTAGTAGTAGTCCAAGCTTCCAAGGAGGTATTGCATTACAGCCAAGTTTTATTATATCAAGTGCACAGAACATAAAGGAAGGGATCAAAAGTGTGGAGACTGCAAATATGGAAACCACTGCTTTCCAGGAAAGAGTAAAATACTGAGGTTCTAAAGAGTGAAAAACTCAAGGCTGAATGAAATGGAGAAGTCATGACTGAGAAAGACCTACAAAGTCCTGAAGTTATCACCGATGAACTCCTAAAATAACCAACCTCAACATGCTATTGAGATATGTGTGTGTTGTGTGTGTGTGTGTGTGTGTGTGTGTGTGTGTATCCCTTCTTCAGTGCTTTGGAGTTCCCTTCGCTACTGGACTACTTTCCTAACTTTTCAATGAAAAGCTCAGTAGAAATGGTATTAATCTTAAAGAAATTCACTTTATACCCATATTCTCTAGAAAAATATTTCTTTGTCAAAGGCATCCTTATTCACCTCTTGAAAGCTATTATCTATACCAAGTTATCGTATAAGCAGTAAACCTGTATTTGCTAGTTTCTCAACTTTATTTTCAGCTTCCAGTGTCTATAAATGTTTGTTCCCATTTAGGGTGTATACAGTACTTGTTAGAAGGACACCCTTTTCTGCTTTTTTTTCTTACCCTTTAAAAGTTGAGAAGAATATTTGTGAGAGTGTGAAAAGGTATAAGCGTTGTACCTTTGAATGGGGTATTGTGTTAACTGCAAGCGCCGCAAATGTGGGTTGCTAGTTTATGGCTATTGTACCCAATGTCGAAAGATTTACTTACATTCTGACCCAGTCCTAGTTATTCAGGAACCACTGACCAGATATACACAATTTGAAATTGTTTTCCAGAATGAATCTGAAGAGGGCAAAAGAGTAAGTAGAGAAGTCAGCCAGATTTTCCTTGTCTACATAGGATCCTTCCCATGATTTTCCCCCAATCCAGTTTAAGCCTACTTTGTATCGGGAATTTTTTTTTTTAACTTTTTTATTACCTTTCTTTAGAGCATAATAATGAGTTTAGTTTGTAGATCTCTTGTAACATTTTAATACCATTCCAAGGACATTCACCAAGGAAATGGCCAGTGTTTGTTGAGGACCAGCTGGTCACTCAGCACTGTGGCAGGCATTGGGCAGCATAAATGAGTATCACACAGCAGCCCTGACCAATGCCCACCATCCCAATTAGATTGGATCCTCACTGACAGGTTCTCATAGTACCCAGATTCCCTGCACAATACACAATAATTATTTACCTTGTGTATGCTATTTCCACTCGACTACAAGCTCCAGGATGATAGAGGTGATACTGTTTTGTGCATTGCTGAATTCCCAGAGCTTAGCTTAGTGTCTAGCACAAAAAAATATATTCAGTAGGCATGGGCTGGAATGAATGAAGAAAGGAAGGAATGATGATCTAGGAGGGAGTTGGATGACTATTATTGGAGGAAGCAAGGAAGGAAGGCATTTAAAGAACCTGGGGCTACATAGAGGCAGGTACCTCCAATAAGAATCCCATATAGGGCAAAAAGTAGGCCAAATTATTAAGTACAAACTAAGAAAGTAGAACAATCTTTTGTGATTACAACATGAAAGCAAAAGCCCAAACCACAATGTATCTCACAAGACAATATGTTGGGAAAACATGCTTTAACTGCACCAGGCAGAAAAAGAAATGGGCTATCCCCTTTACTCTGAGGACGAAGAAAGCAGATGACTAGTTTAAAAAGGCAAAAACATCTAGGGCTTTATTCTTTCATCACACTTTGGTTTTTCTTACCCAGTTAAATTGTCAAAGGATGTGGCATCCAGAAGAGGCTGGGGAGGAAGAGTCTGGTGCTGAGACATAAAGGCTAATGAAAGGTGATTTTAAGAAATGGCTCTTTCATAGCAAGACACTGTACTCCATGAACTGTCCAGGCCATGGCCTGTTGTCTTTCAGAACTCATAGAAGGTGGAAAAGGTCAAAGAGTGTCCGTGAAACTAGCAGATGACTCTAGAGTCCACTGAATCCCTAACCAGGGGCCTGACCACATAGACTATTCTACAACCTCCCCTTCTCCATCTCCTGTGGGCAAGCACCAGTTCTTGTGTCGGGAGACCCGAGTCTAGTCTAGGCTGTTCCCCTGTGTCTCTTTTTGTGATTCTGGGCATTTCACTCTACCTTTTACAACCTCAGTCTCCTCTTCTTTAAAATGGTGAAAGATGATGGGTTGGTAGGATAAGAGCATTTTTAATTTCTTTCTCCCCCTAAATAATGCATGTATAAAACATGTAAAACCAAGTGGTATTCCAAGTAATAAAACAAGATTCAGTACTTCCTTCCCCAATCCCTTTCTTTTTTTTTTATTATGTTCAATTAGCCAGCCCCTTTCTATCCTAGATTCCAGCTCTCATGGGGAATCACTTTAAACTCTTTTAGCAATTTCTTCTGATGTTTTACCTTCATATCTCTTACTCTGCCTTTTCCTGATTTTCCCATTTTTGATATTATTTGTTGACTCCCCACTATGGCAGATGAGGATTGAGCTCATACTCATTCATCCCCCCTCACATTGTTCCCATTTTCCCAGTCTCATATTTTTCTTAAATCAGTATTCAGTGTTTACCCTATTATGACTAGACAAATAGCTTCACAACTGAGTCAAGTAGTGTGCTCTGAAACTTTTTGTTTCCTGCTTTGTTTGTGCTGTTTTGTTTGCTTTGTTTATTTTGTTCTAAGTATTTTATCACTGATTAAGATCCAGACTTTCTGAGCAAACTGTAGAATTGCTCTCAGTTACAATCATGCATCTCTCAATTGCATTGTTTTCCCCCAGAGGTCTCCCTTTTGGGAGAACCTTTCTGCTTTATATCTTTCTGATTCAGCCTGGCCCAGTTGCTGTTGGGACCTGCAGGAGAGGTGTCTTTCTGGGACTGACCTTCACATTCTCCCTCCTACTGACTCTCTTATTCTATGTATCTCATTTTTCTTCATCCTCTGTTTATCTTCTCATTTCAGTGGGTTAAATCCTTCAGTAGCTTCCTAAGAAAGAGGTAAATTTTAGATCTTGCATATCTGAAATGGTTCTTATTCCACCTTCAAGCTTCATTGATTGGGGGTAAAATGCAAGCTTGGAAATAATTTTCATTCAAAAATTTGCTGATGTTGTTCCATTATCTTCTGTTTTCCATTGTGGCTGATGAAGGTCCAATGCTGTCTGAGTGTTCCTTCCTCATGTGTGATTTGCTTCCCTTCTCCCTTTCCAGAAGCTCTTATGATATTTTCTTCATCCCTGAAGCTCTCATAGTTTAAAATGATGGGCTGCAGTATGGAGCTTTTTTATTCATGGTCATCCAAGATACTAGGCACTTGGTGAGCTTTTTCATTTTTTTTTTTTAAGATTTTATTTATGTACTTGACAGAGAGAGACACAGCGAGAGAGGGAACACAAGCAGGGGGAGTGGGAGAGGGAGAAGCAGGCTTCCCGCCAAGCAGGGATCCCGATGTGGGGCTCGATGCCAGGACCCTGGGATCATGACCTGAGCTGAAGGCAGACGCTTAACGACTGAGCCACCCAGGTGCCCCTTGGTGAGCTTTTTCAATTTGAAAACTCACATCCTTCAGTTTTAGAAGATTTTCTTATATAATTTAGTTGATAATATTCTTCCCTTCATTTTTCTCTGCTCTTTTTTACTTTCA
This sequence comes from Phoca vitulina, assembly GCF_004348235.1. Taxonomy (NCBI): domain Eukaryota; kingdom Metazoa; phylum Chordata; class Mammalia; order Carnivora; family Phocidae; genus Phoca; species Phoca vitulina. The sequence continues at coordinate 221,689 of NW_022589852.1, forward strand.
TTTCCTATGAGCTGTATGTTGGACTTCCAAAAGTGTATTGTTTGAATTGAAGCTATTTTCTGGGTGATATATTCCACTGTATATTTTAGCATTTTTATTTTATTTTTTTTTTTTTAAGATTTTATTTATTTATTTGACAGAGAGAGACATAGTGAGAGCAGGAACACAAGCAGGCGGAGTAGGAGAGGGAGAAGCAGGCTTCCCGCGTAGCAGGGAGCCCGATATGGGACTCGATCCCAGGACCCTGGGATCATGACCTGAGCCGAAGGCAGACGCTTAACGACTGAGCCACCCAGGCGCCCCTTTGCATTTTTATTAACTAATCTATTATATTAACATCCAAGAGCTCTTTCCTATATTTTTAATGTATTATTCCTTTATTATGGCATCCTATTCATGCTCCTTATCTCTTAAATAAGAGCACAGGTTTTTAAAAATTTTTATTGTTATGTTAATCACCGTACATTACATCATTAGTTTTTGATGTAGTGTTACATGATTCATTGTTTGTGCATAACACCCAGTAAGAGCATAGTTTTTA